>NC_090224.1:25923514-26223514 GCF_024489055.1 Chanodichthys erythropterus | reverse complement strand
GTTTACAACGTTGGTTATAGTCAGGTAATTCATGAGATTGTGATTGAACATTAAAAAAAAAAGAAAAAAAAAAAAAGATTTTTGGATTCTTACCAAATTAAAAGGTAATAATAATATAAATAATAAAAAGTTTATTCTCTGAGTATAAATAGTTGCTATAAAAAGTGTTAAAAAGGTGCAATGGAGTATAAAAAGTGTAATGTTTTCGTCTTACGGACAAACTCTTATCAGCCAGTGAACAACAGCCAGACCTTAAATTTCTTGTGAAAAGAAATGAAATAAGGATGAATAAGGAATGAATAAGGATTTCTTTTCATCAGTTCTTGTTTTTCTTTATGCATTTGTACATTAAGAATACAGCAAGACAAGCTATTAATCATTTTTTTAAATGCCATTTATCATGTTAATTGACACTTTAAAAAGGACACCATACTATTAAGACTTTGCTAGATAATAAACTGCACTTTTAGTAAATAAACAGTAAAACTACAAATATTGTCTTAAGTAGGCCTAAAAAGTCTTACCATCCAAGTTATAACTTGTGGCCCTTCGCGTTTCATTTGGTTGAAATGCGGCCCTCTTGGCCTCTGAACTTGAGTACCCCTGCTTTAATGTGTCATTACTACCTGTCGGGGCCTTGAATGTGCTAGTTGTGTAAACTGTCAACAGAGGAACAGAAAACTTTCAGATTTAATTAAAATATCTTCATTGGTGTTTCGGAGATGAACGAAGGTCTTACGGGTTTGGAACGGCATGAGGGAGAGTTATTGACAGAATTTTCATTTATGGGTGAATTAATCCCATTTAAAATTTCATCAAAAGAAGAGGCTGACTTGCATGGAATGACATGTTGATCAAGAATGAAGAACTGGTGAACTGAATTCTTGGTTTCTACAGCCTGAGCACTTGAGCCTGAGGTGATAGGGCCGAGCACTTCCAGCGATGTCTTGAAGATGCTCCTCAATGCTTGTTTCACTCTGAGAAAACCAAGCAAATTGCAGAGGACTAATGTTAAATAAAGAAAACTACAAGAAAATAATAATAAAAATAATAATAAACAAAAACAAACCTTCTAGAAGACAAGATACTTGAGATGTAGACGCCTTTTCTGGTTTTGACAAGACGATCCTTTTCCTGATGAACAACAAAAGCATTTTAAGATCAACACTGCTTAAAGAATGCTATATGAAGTTAATCCTTAGTCACATTTAAAGGGTTAGTTCACCCCCAAAATGAAAATTCTCACCCTCATGTCTTTCCAAACCCATATGACTTTTGTTCTTGTTTGGAACACAAATTATGATATTTTTGATGACAGAATGCTGTCAGATTTCCTTCCATAGACTGCCTTTCCAACTGACACTTTGATGCTTCAAAAAGTTCATAAAGAGATTGTAAAACTAATCCATATGAATTGAGAGGTTTAGTCCAAATTTTCTAATGAGAACCTGTCGCTTGTTATAATGAACGGATTTAATTTTTGCTTTTACTCGCATGTAAACATTGATCAGCGAACATAAGCAGAAGCTCAACCGAACCTTAATAAAAACACAAAACCAAACCTCATCCGGAAGCTCAAATGTATCGCATAACACACGAGAATGAACCTCACTGGTAATACAGCACGGTTCTTGTGCGTTAAGTTTCGGTTGAGCTTCTGCTTATGTTCGCTGATCAATGTTTACATGCGAGTAAAAGCAAAAATCAAGCGTCCGCTTCTCATCAGAAAATTTGGACTAAACCTCTCAATTCATATGGATTAGTTTTACAATCTCTTTATGAACTTTCTGAAGCATCAAAGTGTCAGTTGCAAAGTCTATGGAAAGAAATCTGACAGCATTCTGTCATCAAAAAGATCTTCATTTGTGTTCTGAAGATGAACAAAAGTCTTAGAACGACACGAGGGTGAGTAATTAATGACAGAACTTTTCATTTTGGGTGAACTAACCCTTTAATGCAACACCATGGCAATCAAACTGCCATGAAAGATGACACAATGAAATTCTCATTTCATTTTGTACCTTCAAATGATACTCCTTGTTCTTCAGCAATGCCTCTCTGTATAGTTTTGATTCTCCATGGCAAGTTTCTGGTGGCACTCTCACCAACATAGCAATGCTCCTTAGAAAGACAAAAGCACAGAGAGAGAGAGAGAGAGAGAGAGAGAGAGAGAGAGAGAAAGTTTTAAAATCCAAGAGCAAAATACACCATTTAAAACTAAAAAAAAGTGTGTGAAAAAAGTAAAAGTGTGATACTTACATAGCCATTTTTGAAGGACGGGTCACTGAGATACAGGAACACCACAATTACTCTGCATATTTCTCATTCATCTTCCTTGGTTATGATGTACTGCAAAATAAAATACAAATTTATCTATCTATTTATCTATCTAAATCTATATCTATATATAAAAGAGAGGACTATAGTGAAAGATCATATACAGTTAATAATATGAAAATTACCCATTCTTTTCTGTCATGTCAGCTAACAGGATATTGAGTTTCTCATTTCATCCCCCAAAGTCGTAGTTTGATTCTATTAATTTATTTTAAGCTCCGCACCAGATTTCTGCAATGAATTCCACCAGCTTAATGATTAAAAAACAAAAATCAAAACAAAAATATAAATATGGTATGTAAAAATACTTCAAACAAGATTTCTAAATATTTAATCATATAAAGATCAAATTAATGTTGGATTTTTAAATTGAATTATTAGTTTCAACAGTAAGTTTTTTCTTCTTTCTCCCTCAAATGCATAAGTAATAACGTGTTGCCCACCTTTTTTGGCTTCATCATCGAGCCTCATTCGTGTACTTGAAAACCTTTCTTCAATAATGAGTGTGTCCTGTGAGTCAGTGGAGTCAAAGGATGAAGACAGGGACTTGTTTGAGTGCATAGCAAAGGCTTGTTAATTAAAAAAAAGAGAACAAAATACGTTAGTTCAGCAATATGTGCTATGCCACGCCAATAACAGTCACTGCTAACAAAGTGAATTTCAAAATGCGTTACTTGTATCAACCGCCGCTCTGCTCACGTCTACTGATTGTTTATGTCTAATAACAATAATATAAAATAGTTGTTCGTCCTACCGTAATCATTGCAGAAGGTTAAAGTGACGAGAAAAAAAAAAAATTTAAATGAGACTTTCCGCCTTCTTCATTGTGCAGTGTTGGGCCATGTTAACGCTATCCCACAGCGCCATCTAACTTACGTGGCTTCAATAAAAATACAATAGACCTTTTACGCACTTCCGCATTTTTCGAACAGAAATACGTCAATGAAGTGTAGTAGAACTTCCTGTTATCATAGCGGCAGATACGAAAAATGGCAGAGTCGAAGAGTCGCAGTATCTGTTGTGTTCCAGGCTGTTCGTCTTACAACCAAAAACAGCCCTACCTTTCATTTCATTCTTTTCCTGTGGATCCAAACCTGAAACCCAAATGGATACAGGCGATCCGAAGAGAGGAAGGGCATAGTTTTAATGTAAAAACAGGTAGCACCTATGTCTGCAGCCGGCACTTCGCTCCGGATGATTACAGTGGTGGCTGTGTCGTTCGTCGCCTGAAGAGTGGTGTTGTCCCGAGCCTATTCCCTTGGAACAACTTTACTGCTCCTTTGAGAAGGGAGTCAGTATATGACAGAACCTTCAAACATCAGTCTGTACAGCTGTGAAGATAGCGACATGGTGGCTAAGGCAGTAAGGATGGATCACGACTACGTGACACACCCACCTGCAGGTAAGATTGTTCATAATGTGTTTAGTTAACGCTAGTCAACTAACGTTATGTGTACCGTTATTGTATAAATGCACTTCTACCTGAACAAATTAATGTTTATAATATAAGCTGTTCACGAAATTCAACTAACGTTAGCCTACATCTGTAACATAGTCTCATGCTGTCTAGCTGTAAGGGGCCAGAGATGGGCAGTAGGGGAGAGCGGGGCACAACCTAACGCTTTTTGACTTTCTCCATTTTTGTAAACCTACTTTGGGTTTAGAGTATTTATTTTTTCCCCAAATTAATTTTATAGCACGACCATATAACAGTTTAAAATGTAATCTGATCTAATCAAAAAAAAATATACAATAAATCTTAAAATATTTTCTCAATAAAATACAATTATTAAGTGTTCATATAAAATAATGTAATTATAAAAAAAATAATAATAATAATACACTAAGTTTCATCATACTAGCATGTGTGGAAGTATTTAAAACAAGTGTTACAACTGGCCCTGTGTTAGGTTGTGCCCCGCCCTCCCCTATTTTAATTACATGTATTTAATTACTTTTGAGTATTTTGTCATTTGTATTTTCCTTAACAAAAATAAATGAAATGTAATTTGTAATTAAATACTTAAAATACTTTTTAAAACATGATTACTGTGTTGTGTTGAAAGGTAGCATAAATATGTTAAGACTGGTTTTTAATTTCTTTATCTTTACAGGTGCTCTGGATGAGGCTTTGGATTACATCCATGACTTAGAAGCCAAGTTGCAAAACACTGGTCTACCACCCCCAACTCTCTTCAGCCGATACTGTTCGTTGGACGACCAAATACGTTTCTACACCAAATTTCCATCCGAGAGTGTTTTTACTATTTTTTGGGAGTCGATTGCACCATCTGCACTTACACTGGTGTGCTGGACCAAAGGACCAAAACGGAACAAACCCAAGCCATTGCCCGCCTCAGAATTATAGTAGAAAGAGTGATCGGTAGGATAAAGTCCTTTCACATCTGGGACTCTCCTGTGCCGCTCACACTGATTGGCAGTGTGAATCAGATCTGGCTTAACTGCTGTGTTTTGGCAAATTATCAAGGACCTTTTTGTTTTGAAGAGTGAATTAATGTTTGGTATGTAAATAATGTATAATGTGTAAATAGTGTGTAAATAATTTAGTGTTCCCACATATTCTTAAAAATCAAATTAAATAATTGTTATATTCTTAAAATTTTTCTGTTGAAATGTGACTTTGATTTCACAAAAAAATTCGATGAACAAATAAAACAATTTTGGTCAAAATTGTGCATCATTTAATTTTTTGGTATGTGTAACATCAACTGATTAATAACAACTCAAATAACATCAAACATTTACAATAAAAAATAACATTACAGTTTATCAACAGTAAGACAGAAGGCTAAACTGATTGGTAAAGACAAGATTAGTGTAATTCAAGGTATGTATTAGCGGCATCCAATAGCCACATAGAGGCTAAGTAGTGGGCTCGTGACTCGTTCGCACTTGGTCTTGACATCAAAGGAAGACGAAGATTTAACTTGCCTTTTGGTTTTATTTAAGCACATAAAAACATGACTTGACAAGCACTGAATACGGTCAACAGAAAGTTGGCTCCTGCTACTCGCCCCTTCCACCAACAAACAATCAATCCCACAAAGGAAATAATAAAGAAAACGGAAGTGATCACCTGTGCCCACGTGATTGTGAATAACCAATGAGAAATAAAGAATTAACGCTCTTACATTCCGGCCCCATGATTATTACAAACAAAAGATAATAATCATCATCAACAATTAACAACAACAATAAATACATATAAATTGTACAACATACAAATCATTTACAAATATACAAATATACTTATATGTGTGTGTATGCAATTGTCCATGTAAAAAATGATTTTCTTCTTAGTCCAATTCTTAAGTCATGTCAGTCAAAAAGGGTCCAAAAAATGTGTCTTTAAGTCAGTCATCATATCCGTGTCAGTATGTCCGTACGTCATTGAGCGCTCAACAAAAAAAAATCAATTATAGTCTTCTTCAGATTCAAGAAGTAGACAAATCTTGGTGACCGGTCTGTCTAGGCAATTGTACTTTGTTTTAATCCTAACTTGGCGAATCAATCCCTTTTTATCTGGTGTAGTATGAATAATTTTACCCATAATCCATGAGTTTCGAGGGGCAGCATCATTGACAATAAGTACAACATCCCCTACTTGAAAGTTTCTTCTCTTTACAAGCCATTTCTGCCGTTCCTGTAGCTGAGGTAGATATTCCTTTAGCCATCTCCTCCAAAACAGGTCGGCCATGTACTGTACTTGTCGCCATCTACGACGAACATATATGTCCTCCTTCTGAAATAAACCAGGGGGTAAAGATGGTTGGGTTTTCAGGAGTAGCAGATGGTTGGGTGTTAGAGCCTCTAGATCATTGGGATCCATGGATGATCTGGTTATAGGACGGCCATTGATAATTGACTCCACTTCGCACAAAAGCGTATGAAGACCCTCTTCATCTATACTCTGCCCTCTTAAGATAGAATTCATAACTTTCCTCACTGACCGAATCATCCTCTCCCAGACGCCTCCGTGATGAGATCCTGTCGGAGGATTAAATATCCATTTGATACCTTTCTGGATTAGAACATCATTGATCTTATCATGGTTCCAGTTTTTTATGGCTTCTCTTAATTCTCGCTCAGCTCCAACAAAGTTGGTTCCGTTATCCGAACGTAACTCTGATACTTGACCACGTCGTGCTATGAACCGTCGCAAAGCGTGAATGAAAGAATCTGTATCTAATGATGCAACCACTTCGATATGTATGGCTCTTATAGTCAAACAAGTAAATATGACTCCATATCGCTTCACAGTACTTCGTCCACGTTTGATTTCAAATGGGCCGAAACAATCAACTCCAACTCGAGTAAATGGTGGTTCATCCGGTAAGACTCTACTCAAAGGTAAATTTGCCATCTGCTGGCTACCTATTGTTCCTTGAAATCGTTTGCAGATTACACATCTGGACAGAACTCTACGTATGGCTGAACTTGCTCCTGGTATCCAATATCGTTGACGTAGCTTAGCCAGCATGTAATTTCGTCCACTGTGTCCAACCTCATTGTGGATATGCCTTAAGAGTAGCTCGGAAATATGCAGATCCTTTGACAGTATTATTGGATGCTTCGATTCTTCAGGCATGACTGCATTATCCAGACGTCCATACATTCTTATCACACCTGCCTCAAGTATTGGATTGAGACAATACAGAGGACTGCTCCGCTTGACTTCTTCACCTCTCTGTAAAGATATCAATTCCTCTGGGAACCTCATCCTTTGAGAAAAGCGCACAATCTCCATCTCACTTTGGTCCAGCTCATCCACTGAAAGATAGCCTTCGCACATACTGGATCGTAGTTTACGCATTTTTTCATCAATGATAACCTTCAGTGGTTGATTAAATTTAGTACAATCAAGAGTTTCCTTCAGTTATTTTCTCTTTTTACTTAGAGCTAAAAGAATTATCTTCAGCCTAAGGATCCAGGCCACAGCCTTCCTCAAATGTGTCCATGATGAATAATGATTGACAAGCCGGGACACTGCATCAACTCCCTCCTCAGTTTGAACCAGTAGTGTGTTAACCCCAGCTTCTTGCCTGATTTCTGGGTCTTGAACCAAACTCTTTTCCAAATCAATTGGGTTGTTTGGCCACTCTTCCTGTGATCTAGTAAGAAAGGAAGGGCCAAATGCCCACATTTGCTCCTTGAGTAAAAGATCTACCTTTAACCCCCTTGAAGCAAAGTCAGCAGGATTGTTGGCAGAAGCTATATACCTCCACTGAGCTGCACTAGATGCTCTCAAGATTTCCGACACTCTGTTGGAAACAAAACACTTAAATCTGGAAGATTCATTTTGAATATATTTCAACACAGCAGTGCTGTCAGACCAAAACACTGAATCTTGTAGCTTCATCCTTAGATCCCTTTTCCATAGCCTGTCCATTCGGCTGGCGAGAGTGGCAGCTGTAAGCTCCATACGGGGAATGGTGATAGATTTCACTGGTGCTACTCGAGCCTTACCCATCAAAAAGGCAGAATGTGCAATGCTCTGACTGTTATTTAGAAGCAGGTAGGACACAACACCATAACCTTTTTCACTGGCATCAGAGAAGTGGTGTAACTGAGCCGACGTAACCTCTCCAAACTCTACAGGTTTCAAACATCTTTTTGTCTCAAATTTCTCCAAGCCATAAAGATCTTCAAGCCAGTCTCTCCATCTCTGTACATATTTGATGGGTATAACACTATCCCATCCAATCCTTTCCCTGCAAAGATCTTGAAGAATCTTCTTTGCAGAAAGAACTACTGGAGACAAAAATCCAAGAGGATCATATATAGCACTAATTACAGAAAGTATTCCTCTTCTAGTAAAAGGTCTGTCCTTGATTACTACTTTAAATCTGAAGGTGTCAGATTCGGCACACCACTGTACACCCAGTACTCTTTCCATCGGAAGCACATCATGGTTCAAGTCAAGATCCTTCACTTCTTTCACCCGTTCTTCTTCTGTTATGGCATTCAACACTCCACGACTGTTGCTCATCCATTTGGTCAGATGAAATCCACCTTTAGCACACATTGCATGAAGTTCCTTATATAGTTGGATCGCATCAGATTCTGTGGGGACTGAAGTGAGACAATCATCCACATAGAAGTGATTTCGGATGACCTCTGCTGTCCTGCAATTAAACACATCCCCATGGTCCTCCGCACATCTCCTGAGTGCATAATTAGAACAACTTGGGGATGAGGAAGCTCCAAACAGATGTACAACCATTCTGAATTCCTCCAGGTCTTTACTCATATCACCTTTTGACCACCACAGAAACCTTAAAAGGTCAGAATCTGCTGCAGGAACCTTTACCTGATAGAACATGGATTCAACATCAGCCATTAAGGCGACAGGCTCCATTCTAAATCCTGTGAGGACACTTATTAAAGTGTTTGTTAGATCTGGTCCTTGAAGTAGTTGTCCATTCAATGATACTCCCTGATAGGAGGCACTACAATCGAAAACGACCCTGATCCTTTTCTTTTTTGAATGGTAAACCCCGTGATGAGGTATGTACCAAACACGGCCATCATGCCTCTCAAGTTTCTCCACAGGTACCTTTTCCGCATATCCTTTGGAAATTACATCTTCCATGAAAGTAGTATAATCTGCCTGAAAGGCTGAATCTTTCCTGAATTTCCTTTGCAGGTTCAAAGCCCGTTGTTCTGCAACAATTCTGTTGTTTGGAAAGACCAAGTCCTTATTCTTAAGCGGCAAACCAATACAATAATGACCATCTATTAGTTTTATAGACTGAGACACCAGATTCATGAACTGATTATCTTCTTTAGACATCCCTACCATTTCATCCAGGGCATTTTCAGGGAAATCAGCCTTAAACTGTTGTTTCCAAAGCTCATCCAATTTTGAGACAGAGATCCTGTTTACAGTCACATAAGGTTGGTCATTAACGGATGTTCCATTCCTTTCCATTCCTTTAAGCGGTCCATTTACCGTCCATCCAAGTATGGTTCTTACCGCGTATGGTCCATTCTTTTGGCTGCGAACAACCTGCCATGGCTCCAGTGCCTCTGGTACATTTGCTCCAATCAAGAGTTCAACTCCTGCTTCGAGTGAAGGCAAGTGTATGTGATTTAAATAAGGCCATCGAACAAGGTCACTCTGCATAGGAATATTAGAATTGGATACTGGCATACTTTTCTGAGTATATACTTCAGAAAGTAAGCAATAATGTGCCTGATCCAATCCAGCAACTTCTAGATCCTTGAGAACATAACTGGAAACCAATTTCTCTTGATTCATAGTTTTAAGCAGAATATTCAGTTTTTTGCCAGAAAGATTAAGCTTATTCATGAGACTTTCTGTACAGAAGGTCGCCGAACTGCCTGGATCTAAAAAGGCATAAGTTTCCACAATCTTGTTTCCATCCTTAGATTTAATGCATACTGGAAGAATGGACAAGGCACAAGCATCTTTACCGGCCCCAGTAAGGCTACTAGACTGAACAGAGATCAAAGCACTACCTACTGCTTGTTTTGGTTCCTCTGATTTATCTCGCTGGAAGACATGAAGGATGCTGGGATGTTTAGCTCCACACACTTTACATGTAATCCGCTTCTTACAGTCTCTGCTAATGTGACCTGTGCATAGACAACCGAAACAGATTCCCTTCTTCTTCAGAAAATCCATCTTTTCATTATGGGGTTTTTTGGTAAGCACATTACAGGAATTCAAGAAATGTTCTTCGCCACAACAAAGACAGGATACACCTTTCTTTTTCCTAATGTCTTCCATTCCTGTTACAGAGACAGTGGTAGCGAAACTACTTCCCTTAGGCTTAGGACGAATCAAGCTTCGACCTCCACAAAGAGGAGCCTCAACAATGTTTCCAAACACAGGATCAGTAGCAATTTTGACTTGCTTCTCTACGAAATTCACAATGTCTTTAAATGTTACTGGTTCATTACGGTTTTCCTGCAAATCACACGCCACAGCTCTCCATTTGTCTCTAAGCTTAAATGGCAACTTGGAAAGGATAATTTGCATATTGGTAACCAAGTTTAACTCTTTCATGTAACGAACGTCCTCCATGGCATTACAACAAGCTCTGAGAAAAAGATAATAATCTTGTAAGGCCTTTGTATCCTCAGGTCTTACGGACTTCCAAGAGAGCACTTTATCCATATATGCTGAAGATATTTTGACTTCGTTTCCAAAGTGTTCCTTAAGTAAGGCTTTGGCTTTCAAGTAACCCTGTGTAGAAGCCATATGTTGACAGCTTTTTACAAGTTCTCTTGGTTGACCTCGGGTATACTGCTCAAGAAAATAGAAACAGTCACCATAATCATTTGCCCTTTTTTCCACAATCTCCTCAAATGATCGTATGAAGCATTGGTATTGCAAAGGATCTCCATCAAAGGATACAATATCCCTGTGAGGAAGTAATGAAGTATTGCATTGCTGAACCAACATGGTAGTGATTTCATTCTGTTTTTCCATAAGACGCATTATATTTCCTTGCTCTCCATCAGTTAATGAGGGTCTTGAAACAAGTGCATCGCTACTACGATTACAGGGTAGCTGGCCATTCATTGATGCAGTTGACTGTAATGGTGTTATGGACCTTGGTTGTTGCATAGGTTGAGGCTGAGAATTACTCTCCTTATTTCTTGCACCTCTTGTTAAATTATTAACAGACAGAGGCTGTGATTCAACATGTATGTCAGCTTGAACTGATGCCACTGCCATCAAATTTGAGGAGCTCATTTCATAATTTTCCTTTCTTGCTTTCACATGTATACCTTGTTCTGATGCAGCAGACCTGTACACATTAACTTTAGCCATAGACACAGCTATTTTAGTTTGAAGATCAATTTTTTCCTTCTTTTTTCTTAAACGCTCTTCCTCTTCTTCCACAGCATGCTTCTGTTGCAGCATTTGCCGACTGGCTAACAAAGCCGCCACTTCAGCTTCAGCTTGAAGACGAGCTGATGATGTAGATGATCTACTAGATCGTGAACCAGAAGAGGAGCTCTTTTTACTTGATTTTTTGCTGTATACATTTGAGATGCTATCGGTTGGTTTGATCTCATCCATGAAATGCTCACAAGTCAATGCATTACTTTCTCCACCTTGATTCTGAGTTTTTGAATTTGCATTTGCATCAGAGGTTGCAGCAGCAGGCAATGGATCATTTAAAGAAGCTTGCACTTGAGCATCTATGTTTATTGACTGTATTCCATCTGTTGCAGAATGAGATGACAGAGGACATTCCTTACTTTGTTCAGACACTGCTGCTGTAGTTTGAGTCAGTGAAGTTCTCTTAAATTTAAGATCACACAACCATTGCTCCACATCTTCTATAAACCCTTTGTTGAATCGTAAAATTGAGCCATACCATTCATTTTGCTTTATTTGTTCCTCAGCGGGAAGTAAAGGAATCACACTCTCATGCAACACATTGCTATCATCTCTCAAAAGCTTCAGCGTTTCCAATAAAGAATAAACCTTAGCAGAATTTTCATCATTTTGCATAAGCTCTTTCATTGAAGCAATCACATTTTTTATTTTGTTCACTTTGGATTTACGGTCCCTTTGCAACGATTCGATCTTTAACTCCCAAGCCTTTGCTGTGAGCTTACGCTCCCTTCTGCACTCCATAACCGCATCTCCCTCATCTTCGTCCATTTTCCTTCATCAAACAACTCAGCGGCACATACAACTTCCAAAGCAATCCGATTAATTACACACAAGAATTGTGCAAATCCCAGCGCTGCATGTAACACATAAGACATAAACTACGCACTTCCAGTCCATCGTAGTTTATCCAAACAAACAGATCCACGCTCCACATCGAGCACAACCAGGTATCTCCAATCGACCAGCAGCAAGCAGCATAATAATAAACTGATTCACATACCGGTTCAAGTGCTGTGCGTCGCGTGTCCGTTTCTTCTTGCGATCCAACTGCGTTCCAGTGCAGCGAATAAATGGAGTATCTTTGAAACTCAGCGCCTTTTCTGTTGACTAATATCCTCAGAGGCTAGCTGTTTGAGAAGTGTCGTCTTTCCACCATTGTCTAATCCGAGGAGCAGAATGCGTATCTCCTGGTCTGGGGTCCTCGTTAGTATAGTGGACAGTATCTCCGCCTGTCACGCGGAAGACCGGGGTTCGATTCCCCGACGGGGAGCCATAATATTAGCGGCATCCAATAGCCACATAGAGGCTAAGTAGTGGGCTCGTGACTCGTTCGCACTTGGTCTTGACATCAAAGGAAGACGAAGATTTAACTTGCCTTTTGGTTTTATTTAAGCACATAAAAACATGACTTGACAAGCACTGAATACGGTCAACAGAAAGTTGGCTCCTGCTACTCGCCCCTTCCACCAACAAACAATCAATCCCACAAAGGAAATAATAAAGAAAACGGAAGTGATCACCTGTGCCCACGTGATTGTGAATAACCAATGAGAAATAAAGAATTAACGCTCTTACAGTATGCATTCATGTATGTGCCATAATAATATATATCCAATTTCTCTTTCATTGCCGCTATGAATGAGTCATCACGCCAAATTCTTTCCACAGTTAAAGTTGATAGGGTATCGGTAACAAAGTCACACCATGTCAGTCCTGTGATTGCCAGTTGCCCTGAACCTGCCAGTAGTACTTATGTGAACGCCTCAGACTGGCATGGCCTTCCTGCACCTTGAGGTGAGCAACCTGAGATGGATCAGTTTTTGTGCTGCTCTTCACCTCAACCAGGCCAAAAGGAGGCGACTCTGAAGGGTCATACACCCGACCGTCTGGACTGGCCCCGAGATGTGGTGCGTCAGGGTGAATGACGAACCCGGCTGGTAACACATTAACTCGCAACAGTTCAGCATAGTTTGCCAGCACTTCAGGCTCCACTAGTAGACCACGCTTCATTGCAGCCGTTTGCATTGTGGAGCCTCTGAACATCTGAATAGCTGCAGACTCCAGCTCTGCACGACACGCCCTACTACAACAAGCATCCCAAAAACGACTAGCAGTCAGCCTTGGTTGCCGTAGCTGTGTCCACGCAGGACATTTGGATTGCTGCTGAGTTTCTTTTGCTATCTCGCAGGACAGCTGCGGTGACACTTCAAGAGACTGGAGATGCATTAACTGATGCAAGGTCGGGACGAAATGCAACCTGGGAAAAGTGTGCTGCATCACAGGTAGGGATGGAAATTCTGGAGCCATGTGGTGTAGGAGGAGGTCACTGGACTTCTTGGGTGGACAGTGATAGGACATGGGGGATCCACGAGGGACAGACCCAAATTTAGATGGCGTCAGCTCCATCTCAGAAACACCATCCAATACAACAGCCATGAGAAGTTGGGGCTGCACCTGGCTTAATTTGCTTCCAGATGCCATCATATATGGATCTGGCAGTGGTCCTAGACAAGAGAAACACAAGATTATTGGTCACACAAAAGAAAAGTTAGACATGAGTGCATAACTACATTTAAATTTTATTCATTATATCTGCGGTAACCATAATTTGGTTAGTCATAACATAAAAAAAAAAAAAAAAAAAAAAAAAAAAAAAAAAAAAAATTGCTCTCACAAAGCAACAAAAAGTTAAATTAATCACCTGTATAGGCCTTGTACAGTGTGGACCTCAGACCGTCCTTGCCAACTGTTTTGGGCTTTTGCACCACCAGCTCACTAACCGGTTCAGGATGGATTCCCTTAAAAGTAAAAGACAAAAAGCAATTACAGTCTGTAGTCACTACTGGGGGTGTTTTTATAATAATTTACAGTTGTTATAGATACACATCGGTTCTTAAATCATAATGACATGTTTATCACAAACCCACCTGTGTTCTTGGTCTGTGCCATCTTTGCAAGTCACTTGTGCAGGCCAGGGGGGGTGGAACAGCCTGCAGACCCAGCTGTGAATAATGTGCGGTCTGGTACAGGATGGCAACTACGTGATTGCAGAATCCTTTACCAGCCGCACAACTGCAGGAGAAAGCTTTCAGGTTGGCACTTTCTGCATCCAGTGATATCTAGACACAATAGATTAAATAGGTTACAATTAAGTCATACTTATGTTGCTACATCAATGTTCATAATAACATGAAACTATAACTTTCAGTAGGGTGACCAGATTTGAGTTGGTAAAAAAAGAGGAGTGAAGTGAGTTTGTGAGATATTTCATCGAGAGTAATGGGTGTGCAGAGCTGCGTACATAATGCAAATATGATTACATTTTATGTATGTTCAATGTTATTTTATTATATAGGTATCAAAAAAGCGGACATGTCCGGGAAAAAGAGGACGTCTGGTCACCCTACTTTCAGTAAAATAATAGTAAGTGAAGAAAGTGCCGCAACCGCAGCAAGAGTGAACACGAAAGAACGGGTAACTTTTGCCAACCGGCATTCTGTCTATATTCAAACCTCCAGTTTGTGAGGCTCCTCGCTCTTTCTCATTGACCTGAAGCATCTACCTCTCACTACTACCTGTCCCTGGAGTATATTTGATACTATAACCGCATGCAACAAGAAAACATTACGTGACATCTCACAGAGAAATACACAACTTTACAAGACAATGTCAGTAACATTTCACATTTACCCAGTACAGCTTCACCAAATTACTGGTTGTTATGTTAATCTCATGCATTCTCACTTAAACATACACACAACATATTCAGTGCGATGTGTTATACCTTATATTACAAATTCACAACACCCAAGATTTACAGTTAACGTAAACAAAGTTATAACCGGTGATACGGCTATGGCTAAAGCTTACCTTGGTAATTGTGGATAAACTCTTCATGGAAGAATTTATATCCCTTGTCCAATTTGTTCCCTTTAGTAGACGAATGCATCTCCACACTCTTCACCACATCGGCGCTGGTGAACTTCGGAAGACAACTCAGGCTTGTCGAAAACACTCTAGCTGCCATTTCTCCGCCAACAAAGCTCACACCGGAGCTGGGTTTACGCTTCGTTGGCGTGTTTCCGGTTTTTGCATAAATGGTCTATGGTGGCATTTGACAAATCGAATTTATAATTAACTTCAATGTTACGTTTACATTATAAAATGTTGAAAACACCAGCCACAGCCCTACCTGCAAGATTTCGACCATTCAAATACATAAATATGTGTCAGCTTACCCCCTATTGTGACGTTAGATAATTAAATGTTTTTGTTTTTAAACTATAAACACATTAAACAGATACATCTAACTACAGCTGAAAATCAAATTAAGTAAGATTTCTGACATCATTTAAACTTTATCATTACCACATTGTGACGAAAAAGCACATTAAAGCACTCGATATTTCCGAGGTTAAACCAAATTTCACCAGATCAAAAAAACTACAACTGCATTATTATCAGCACAATCGTTAACATCAAATATTAAGCTTATGTTTTAATAAGTTAATTAAAAGAACTTACCTTTTAGTGCGAGGCAAAAGAAAATGGAGACGAGAGAACTTCCGCTCAGGTCTTCGGAGTTGGCTTAAGGGGCGGAGCTTAACAGAGTTAATTTAACGAGACAGAATTCAACTCTGATGATTTTCACCAACACTAGGGGGTATTTTTCACTATTTGTTGTTAAATTAACTCCTTAAGAGTAAATGCAGATTAACACTGTTTGATTAACACTGCTGATTTTACTGTGTGTCTTCCATCTGTGTGCATAGTTTCAAGGTCATAATAGACGTATTTATCATCGTGTTCATCCAATTTGATAGGTTGAATGAAACACATGTGTTCGGGACCTTCCACCAAAGTTTCCTTGCAATGTACGCATTTAGAGGATGCACACTTGTGTTTTTTGTTCTTATTTGTTAAACGGTACAATCTACAGCATTTGTCACAATATTTTATAACATCACACTGTGATTTTTCACCTGATATGTGTGACTGTTTATGCGCGTCGTAACAGAAGTTAGATTTGCAATATCTGAGACATTCTGCGCATTGTCTATAACTCTTGGGATAGGAGTGACAATCCGCGAGTAGTGACAATCCGCGCTATTACACACATTACATGCATATCTGCATTTATGAAGCCTCTGGTCATCAAAGCCTTTATAGCAGAATAAGCATACGTAGTTGGATCCTAGGAACGCTTTCAGATTTTTTATAAGATAATAATGGTCTTCATGAATATATAGATGAGCAGTCTTTGGATGTAGTGCATCATAGTTTTAATGCACTTCTAAATTTCCAGACCAACACTGGTGTCAAAAGTATTCACATTCATTACTCAAGTAGAAGTATAGATACTAGGGTTTAAAAATACTTCTGTAGAAGTTGAAGTATCAACTCAAGCTTTTTACTCAAGTAAAAGTATAAAAGTACTGGTTTCAAAACTACTTAAAGTATAAAAGTAAAAGTAATGTAGGGGAAAAAATGCCATTAAGGACATAAAGCTTAGGCCGTGCCACAGGGGCCTATTGTGTACTCCACCTCCTCAAAAAAACATTTTTCTAAAGGCCATAATGACCATAATGTTATATTAAAATGTTAATGTTGAAAAATTTGGGATGCACTAGGCTACCCGTTTCAGCCGCATATATGTCCATTGAAAATGAACGCATTTTAGTACAATGCAAATACATTAAAGCACCATATATGTGTACTACTGACCATTAACATGGGTTTCATGGAGTGGAAGATATCATGACTAGTTGCCTATAAGTATTCTAATGGTGCAAAAAGTCAAAATTCAGAGGCATTAATAACCTTTATTGGAATGTAAATGTACATCCAAGCTTAACTGCAGAAATTTGTGAGGGCAACGGACAAGAAAAATGCGGGTAGTTTTGGTGTACCCAGGGCAGGCTTAGTAACAATCAGGGCTTGACATTAACACCTGCCAGCTGTTTTCAGCTGTTTCAGTTCACACCGCACCAACAAACGCCAGCAAACTCTCTGTTGGAGTTTGTTGGATAGGTGTTGGCGTTGGTCGGAGTCTGTTTACCCGACTGAACATGTTTAAAGGTGCCATCGAATGTTTTTTTACAAGATGTAATATAAGTCTAAGGTGTCCCCTGAATGTGTCTGTGAAGTTTCAGCTCAAAATACTCCATAGATTTTTTTTAATTAATTTTTTTAACTACCTATTTTGGGGCATCATTAAATATGAGCCGATTTATGCTACTGCCCCTTTAATTCTCATGCTCTCTGCCCCCAAGCTTGCGCTTGCCTTAAACAGTACATAAACAAAGTTTACACCCTCAAATGGATCTTTACAAAGTGTTCGTCATGCATGCGGCATGTATGCGTCGGATTATGTGAGTATTGTATACTGTTATATTGTTTACATTCTGAATGAATTTGAGGCTGTGCTCTGTGGCTAACAGCTAATGCTACACTGTTGGAGAGATTTATAAAGAATGAAGTTGTGTTTATGAATTATACAGACTGCAAGTGTTTAAAAATGAAAATAACGACGGCTCTTGTCTCCGTGAATACAGTAAGAAACGATGGTAACTTTAACCACATTTAACAGTACATTAGCAACATGCTAACAAAACATTTAGAAATACAGTTTACAAATATCACTAAAAATATGATGTTATCATGAATCATGTCAGTTATTATTGTTCCATCTGCCATTTTTCTCTATTGTTCTTGCTTGCTTACCTAGTCTGATGGTTCGGTTGTGCTGCTCCAGACGTTAATGCCTGCCCTTGTCTAATGCCTTTCATAATGTTGGGAACATGGGCGGGCATATGCAAATATTGGGGCGTACACCCCGACTGTTACGTGACAGTGGGTGTTATGTTGAGATTCGCCTGTTCTTCGGAGGTCTTTTAAACAAATGAGATTTATATAAGAAGGAGGAAACAATGGAGTTTGAGACTCACTGTATGTCATTTCCATGTACTGAACTCTTGTTATTTAACTATGCCAAGATAAATTCAATTTTTGAATCTAGGGCACCTTTAATCGGCGTTTGTTTGGTCGTCTGAGCATCCAACAAACTCTGACGTAATCTGACCTGTTCACGAACCGTTGCCATGACGACGAGGCAAGTCCCCTTTAAAGACAGCTGTTTGATCGCGCCTGCGCCTCACGCGCACACAACAAAGCACTGGAAACGTGACATCGCAGCTTGTTCGTTATGAAAAATAAAATACAGTTTTTAAAAAAAAACATATAAAAGGTACAATAGTCTGTAGTGCAATCCGTGCCATTCAGCAAGAGCACTGCTCCACTTCACTGAAAGAGAGAGGTATACCATGAGAGCAATGCAGGTTTACCTTAAGTTTCGTTTTAAATTAATTCGTTTTGGCTTGTTTAGTTACATGGTTGTATATGACTATGTGTCACATAAATAAAAGGGTCGCGCTTAAAAAAAAAAAAAAAAGTTTAAAAACCGGTATACGATTTAAACGTCTCTCTATCGAACTAACATTACGTTACCTAGCTTAATTTGCAGAGGACGAAGAGAAAGCACCCGTTTGATAGCCTAAATGAGCCAGTAGTGTAGAAATAATAACTTATAAGAAATCATCTTTTTTGAGTTATGCCCCCAACACTGACTATTACTGCGTTCACGTCACCTCGTATTTACCGGAATCTTGACATGACAACACGTGACGTTATATTCGGAGCTGTTCACGTCCTTTTGGTCCTTGGACTAGGAATTATGCGTTTCCATGACACCACTATCAACACCTAAATGAATCTACAGCGGTCAGGTGGAACATGTGGGAGATCTCAGAAAACTACCAGCTTACAAGCTGTAATTACGATCTCTACGAGGACGTGAACGCTTTTTACAAGCTCGAATCTCGTAACTACAGGAATTACAAGGCCGCGTGAACGCACCTTTTAGTCCTCCTTGCTGGAGTGTGACGTGATTTGATGTGCAGGTGTGATGGATTACGTACAAACCAATAGGGTGTCAAAATGGTACGTTATATGTTTTATCTTCTCATCCAACCACAATCAAATTCACTCTATCCGGATGGCGCGATTTATCTGGATAGTTTTTTTTTTTTTTTAAGCCGGAATGAAAACAAGCCGAAATGAAATAAGAGTAACGAGGCTATTTTTAAAATGTAAGGAGTAGAAAGTACAGATAATTGCGTGAAAATGTAAGGAGTAGAAGTAAAAAGTAAGCTGAAAAATAATTACTCCAGTAAAGTATAGATACCCGAAATTTCTACTTAATTAAGGTAACGAAGTATTTGTACTTTGTTACTTGACACCTCTGCAGACCAATCCCTATGAAAGACAACTATTTTCACACCCAAGTGCTGTTCAAAAACAGAAATATCATTAAATCCTATCATCCTTTGGGGGGTGTACCCATCTCTGTGTATATCGGCCCCTATTTTTCTCAATTTCTGATCAGTGGAATTAGGATTCATGAAATGTGCTAAACAGTAACTAAAGCACATATTGTCTTCGACATTTACGGGACAGAATAAGTTCATTTTATTCCTTCTTATGACTTCATTATGAGCCAAATCTGATAATTTCCTACGTCCTCCGCCCTGTTTATCTCTTACGATAGACACTTTAAGAGTCAGTTGATCATCATTGCACACAGATTCATTACTTTGCATGGAATTTTCGATCTGATCTCAGGTGTTAAAACTGCGTTAATGGGGGCAGGAAGACTCTCCCCCGATAGAGACACTTAATATATCCCGTCTCGCCAGCCAGCGATCTGGATAACGATACAATTTCATTTAACGCATTGTGTAGCAAGATGTTATATGCAGCCAGATCAGTAGTTGCCGTAATCTCCCTGAAATTTAGGGTTCTTTGAATTTCTACGCCATTAAATCTTTGACGCAGCTGTAACCCAGGTTACCAACATTCTATTGAGCTGGGAGTAGTTATTTTCATGAGCTCTGAAGCTGCCAATAAGAGCATTTCATATATTGAGGAATTGACCAATCAACGAGTGAGAATGCAGCATAGTGCATTTTTTTTTTCTGTAATTTCGCACACGGTATAGTGCGTGCTTGTCTCTCTCCCTTGCTTCGGTGGAACAGAAGAGCGGAGGCGTTTCAGGTCTCTTCTATTAAAATATTAAAATCTGCTTGGCCAAATAGACATATTTGATCAAAAAGAAAAGAAAACCCAGAGTGATATTCGTCCAGAGACGCTGTATCGAGGAAGCTGATGAGACTGTTACGTTGTTTAGTATCACGCGATTGCAGAGAGGACGCCTAGCTAACGCATATGGTGTGTTATCCAGTAATTTAAAAGTGTTCACACAGAAGCAAGAGACATTTTCGATTGGATTCAATTTATTTCAAGAAGTTTGTGAGTGAAAGCTAAAGTGGAAATTGAGTTCTTTGGAGCTACAAGAAAAAACAAACAGTCAAGTTCATCCGTGGTCTTGGTCAGGTTTTTTTTTTGTTTGTTTTTTTTTTTCCTCTCTCTCTCTCTATTTCTGATCTGGTTCATCGTGGCCCTGTTGAATGTGTGCTGCAAACTTTGGTTGACGCTGTGGAGATAGATGCTTCACGGATTCCTGGATTCATGGATTTCATCCAAGCTCTCGTATTTGCGGCGGGAGTGAGGACTGGCGAGCCGCACGGAGTTCTCAAGTGCTGTTGAGTGACATTGACATTACCGAACTGGACGGTAGGACAGTGAACTAGTAGCACAAACATCGCGTTTCACTGCGCTCTTTTGGATGGATTCTAATTCAAGAGACTGAATGACAAATAATTTCGTTGTCATTAATTGACTTCAGCTGCATTCACAAGGTTGTGAATGAATCTTGAGTACTGAACTATAAGACTGTTGAAAATTGAGCTCCGAATTCACATTTGAGTTTATTCAGATTATTTGGGTTTTCTTCCAAATTGTTTTTTCCCTAATTTGCTCAAGTGTATTTGTTTTTTATTTTTCCTATTTTTTTTTTCAAGTTCAATACAAGGGAAACGTATCCCTTAAATTTCAAAAAGGGCGAACAAACTGAGTTTATAATATAGAATAAATTATAAAATATACAAATATATAATATTATAGAATATATAAAATAGATTTATTTTTATTTCTTTTTTTGAGTGTGAAAAGAAAAGGACACAATTCCCGTTTTGTTTTATTTTACTTCAAAAGAGCAAACAAAAAGATTAGCTTCATTGACATGTGAAGTGGTGGTGAATGGTGATTGAAGTTGCCAATTGAGTTTTCTTAAGTTCCCAGATAACACACATACGTCGGGCCGATGTTGTCTCGATGGACAAAGTTCTATCGCCGGGACGTAGCTCACGGAGCGTTTGCTCATCGGGAAAATGTCGCTGAGACGTCGGCCTCTGAACGCGAATGCTCTCTGGCCGATGCGTGGACGATGCAAAGCTGTAAATACTGGCCGCTGTGCAGGGGCTTTATATGGCCTTTATTTATTTAGGCTGAACCCTTTCAGGCTACACCGAGATAGCACATTGACACAGAATCAACCTAGAATTGATGTTTCTCACGACATCAAAGGCCAACGACGAGAAAATCGATGCGGATCGTTTGCATACCTTATGCTGAAACGATGCTGTTTTCAGTTGGGCTAAAGTTTTACACAGTTAACACATTTTCGTTTTTAAAAATCTCAAATACTTAATACTAATAGATAAATGAGCATGCTTATGTAATAATCACACATGACATTCAGTTAACATTGTTTTAATATTTACAAAATACAGTTACATATAGCCTGCATGTTTAGAGCATACATCCTCCTATACAAACCGTCAATATGACTAATAGAGAAGGCATTTACATTCAAATACAGAGGATTACATGAAAATTACAGGTTTAACAGTCTCAAGTTAAAAAATTAAAAACAATATTTACTCATTAACAAAACTGGTCATGTTCTTTTGTACTGGAGCACAAAAGGAAATGTAAGGCAGAACATCAAGAGACTGACTGTCACGATCACCGTCTGCTCCTGTCAGTTCCCGGACTACAGTTCCCACAATCCTCCATGTCAGTCACATGTTCACATCACACCAATCACCTATTGCCACATCCACCCTAGCACACCACACTGATCACCACACCCAGCTGCTGCTCATTATCAGGACTATAAAGGACTTCCACTCACACCACCTCAACGCGAAGTATTGTTAACATCATGTTGCAATTTCCGAGCGTTTATTCTGGACCCTGCCTGTCCTTTGCTGCTCCTGTTTGTTCCTGATTGACTCTGCCTGTACGACCATTCTCACTGTAAATAAAACGCTGCAATTGGATCTCCAGCCTGAGCTTCCCATTCATGACAGAATACTTCGCCACCACAGATCCAGCAGCTTCCGTGAGTTTTTCTATCACCGCCAAGATGAATCCATCTGCCAGGTTAATGGGTCTCCGTCAGGGAGACAGATCCATTGAGGATTATGTCATGGATTTTATTGAATTGGCACCATCAACTTGTTTCAGTGAGGACTGTTTAATGATATTTTTTCGCGGTGGATTATCGGACCCGCTCAGCTCCGTCATGCCACTACATGAGATTAATGGGACCTTAGAACAATATATCGAGCTGGCTTTGCAACTGAGCGGGTCTCCCTTTACTGTGGGTGTTGCTGAGAATTTTGACACCTCGCTGAGTCATGTAATGGCCGCCGCGCCCATAGACACTCACAAAATGGTGGTTACTACCACAACAACATCAAGTCAAGTCTCCGCTGATCACCCAGAGTCAAGTCACCTTTCTAGATCAGTCAGGGAGCGGAGAGGTCTGCGTTGCAGTGTGGCAGATCCGCCGATGACTTCAGCTCGAGCGGCTGGCATTCCCAAGCATCAGCCGGCCGCTTCACACACCAGCCCGCCGGACACTTCGCTCTCAAGGCAACAGGCCGCCTCGCTCTCAAGCCCGGTGCCCGCCTCGCACTCCAGCCCGCCGGCCACTACGCTCTCAGGCCCGCCGGCCGCTACACTCTCAAGCCAGCCGGACGCTTCGCACTCAAGCCAGCCGGACGCTTCGCACGCAACGCTCTCAAGTTCACCGGACGCAACGCTCTCAAGTTCGCCGGTTGCTATGGACTCAGGCGCCCTGGACAAGATGGCTGCTTTGCCAGTGCCCACGGGCAAGATGGCCACCCCTGCAGTGCTCAAGGATGTGGGGGGCGTTCCAGCCATTGAGTTCACTCCAGAACCCGCTTCAGCCAGTGAGTCTGCTCCTGAACACGCTCCAACCGGTGAACCGTCACCTCATCCTCGGAAGAGGAGGAGGAGGAAGAAGAAGAAGGCTCCTTCTATTCTTCCCCTTCTTACACCCAAGCTCCTCGCCCTGCCGGCGCCACCTGAATTCTTAGCCCTGCCAGCGCCATTCAAGCTTCCAGCCCTGCCAGCGCCATTCAAGCTTCCAGCCCTGCCAGCGCCGCTCAAACTCCTTGCACTACCAGCGCCACTCAGGCGTCTTGCCCTGCCGGCTTCACCCACACGCCTGGCCCTGCCAGCGCCACCCGAACTCCTTGTCCACGAACCTGCTACGGGCCCCGCTGAAATCCCCAAGAACTTTTTTGGGGGTGCAGTGTACCTGAGGGTGGGGAACTTGTGGGTGGGGACCCTGCTCAACCATGGCCGTTAAGGGCCTCTGAACTTTTATGGCCATCTTCGAACTGCTACTTATTATGGCCATCAATGGACTCTGACCCGCTGGGGTCTCCCTCTGACTCTGACCCGCCACGGCTGCCTGAGCCATATGACCTGCCGTGGCGGCCCAAGTCCCCTGACCCACCGTGGCTCCCTGACACCCCTGACCTGTCGAGGCAGCCCAAGCCACTGGACCCGCCATGGCTGCCCAAGGCTCCTGACCCGCCGTGGCTGCCCGAGGCTCCGGACCCGCCATGGTTGCCCAAGTTCCTGGAACCTGCATTGGAGATCCATTCCCGGCTACCATTAGATCTCCAATGCACCCACCCCCCCTCCCTAGCTGTTCGTTTACGCCGCGAGGACGCACCTTCCGGGAGGGGGGCGTTATGTCACGATCACCGTCAGCTCCTGTCAGTTCCCGGACTACACTTCCCACAATCCTCCATGTCAGTCACATGTTCACATCACACCAATCACCTGTTGCCACATCCACCCTAGCACACCACACTGATCACCACACCCAGCTGCTACTCATTATCAGGACTATAAAGGACTTCCACTCACACCACCTCACCGCGAAGTATTGTTAACATCCTGTTGCAATTTCCGAGCGTTTATTCCCTGTTTGCCTGTCTGTTCCTGACCTTGTCTGTTCCTGTTTATTGATCCGTTGCTGCCTGTCCTGATCCTTGCCTTGTATACTGTTTTGTGAGTAATATCTGCCTGCCTTTTGACCTACCGCCTGTACCCTGACTACGACCCTGCCTGTCCTTTGCTGCTCCTGTTTGTTCCTGATTGACTCTGCCTATACGACCATTCTCACTGTAAATAAAACGCTGCACTTGGATCTCCAGCCTGAGCTTCCCATTCATGACACTGACAGTCTCAGTCATAATTCACTATCACAGTTTCTTTTCTAATGGTGACTGAGACTGTGACTCTCTCCTTTTGTGTTCCACAAAAATAAGACATATGGGAGAGTTTATGGTTTATAAAGAAATCTTACCCTTGAAAACGGAGGACAGAAGAATATAGCAGATGAATTGGTTCCTTTGTAATTAAAATGTAAGTTCCTCGCTCTTGTATTGCCAGGAATGTAAACTCCTTGGGTGAAAAAGGTGACAAAGATGTAACCCACAATTTCAATAGCATAGACAAAACTATTTTTAATTAATTTAAAAAAAAAAAAAAAACATATTATGGGTCAAAAAAGAGGTTTAACCCACACTGAAAAGTCATTAAATGCCCATGAGAAGGATGCAATACTAGAGAAACTGGAAAATTAAAGTATGACCATTGGACGAGAAATACTGATTAGGTCAGCAGGGTCCAGCCAATCCCTCGTTAACAATTAAATATCACTTGTTTATATATTGATTATACACAAAATGAACAGTAGTTAATAAGATAGACGTGGTTTGTCATTGGTAAAATGAGACTGGAAATTTAATCAGGATATTGTCTCAAATTATGCATGTGCTGTATAATATATAGTATTATTGTAGCAAAACTGAGCACCTGTGACAATATGTAGAGAATATTTCAGTAAAGTCACTGCAAAAAGTTTGGTTTGGAACTCTGACCTGCAAATTCACATCACACTACTATGTGTAAAGAGTACAAAATCGCTACAAGAAGGTGTGACCTAATGGCTAAATTAAAAAAAAAAAAAAGTAGTAAAGTCGAGTAGACTGTATATTTTTATATTTTGAATACTATTTGTTAAATGTTGAATTCATGTTTATAAAAAGACTCTGCAGACGTCATATCACGCCAGTTACAGTGTCCGAAGAAATTTCACATGCTCAAAGTAATGTGTCCGCAGCCTAAATGTGAGCATATGAATATCTTGATTTCTGTTTCATAGAATAGGACTTATGCACCACCAGAAAAGAATTTGAAAAGGTTTAACTGTTGTGTTGTTTGTAAGAGAGAAAGAGAGAGAAAGGTTTGCAACGTCTAAAAAACATTGTGTGATTATTCTTTACAACTAGAAATCCCAGTGTCACAGGTGCTCAGTTTTGCTATAGTAATATCCTCACAGAACATGGTAGTAATCAGCCATCCATGCAAAAACAGAGGTCGGTGTGGTGTACTTTTGGTACATCTGTCCAGGCCAAGATCTGATGTCTTCATGCCTTCAGCTGGGGATCCCAGAGACCCTGCAATAAAAATAGTAGAAATCAAAATCCATTGTACATGCCCATTACTAGGTATCGCATCTGGTAACATAGATCACCATTCCAGGTTCAATTTAACTTTAGCTCAATAGACGATATTTGTAGCATAATATTGCCCAAAAGAAGCAGTTTGGTCATAATTTTTTTATATTTTTGAGAATACAATACACAAAGCACAAACACACCCCCATCTTCGTTAATCTAATTTTGACTGTTAATTTTTTATAATTTGACACAATTAAAAATTTCACTACACCTGCTCAAAAGCATTTTTTTATTCATGATTAATATTGGATTGCATAATGTGTGCTTATACAAACTGACAACCACAAGTGAATCACATTCACATATTTAATATGGACTAAACATTTTTGTTTGCAATTTCAAGTAGGCTCTATTTACATACAACTAACCTGACAGTTGAGTCCTTTACACAGATTTTGTAATGAAAACTAGTCTAAAATTAAGAAACCCTTAGAAAAGAGTAAACGTTGAGTTTACATGTGATTCATTTAAAATACTTAATTTATTATTCCAATATCCAAATATGCTAAAATATTTGGATATTGGAATAATATTGGATAGTAAATCCCACAGAAAAAAAAGGTATCTATTTGTAACATGCTGTATTTGAACAAGACAAACATTCGCTGATTAAAGGTTAGCCAATACAAACATATTTATAGAAAACAGTAAACAGTGAATAGACAGGACCCATAAGGGCAAAACGAATCGAGTATTCAAGAATATAAAGAAGTTAGTTATATAACGAGGGGTTGTGTTAACTAAAGAGTCCGCCATTTCAACACGTTCTCATTCCCAACTCGTCACATATGGACGCTTGGTCAGGACCCCTTGGCGTCACATATTAACGCACTGGGTACCCCCTTGGCGTCATTTTTCAACGAGCAGGGCAGTCCGATAGACTTCAATGGAACTCTGAACCGGAGCCTGCGGCGTTGAAATTTGACGTCTTGGGTAAACACACCACAGCCCGTTGACTGCTGTGGATGGATCGAGACTACAATAAATAAGAATAGATAGGAATAGGCTACAATAAATGATCTATGCCGAGTGTGGTCAAATGGCGGCCCCCATATCATCTTTATCTGGCCACCCAACTGTTTTTTAATGTTAAGAAATCCCTCGCAGTCTGATATTAAAGTGCCCTCTGAGAAAAAGGGGGAGCGTTCACAGAAAATGAACAACGGTGAGTTTAACAACGGTCATCGTGTGTGCGACAGCATTCAGCGGTGAGTTTAACAACGCCCCACTGCAGCTAAAGCATCATTCAGAGGTGAGTTTAACCAAAACAACGCTCAACTGCAGGTAGAACAGCATTCAGAGGTGAGTTTAACAACGCTCCACGGTGCGTGTAGTAAGAAGTTTAAGCGTTTTCTGGTCACAGGGTAAGTGACTAATTAGGGTGCATGCTGGATAATGTATTTTTATAGGACTCTGGTATTGATAAATAAATATGTATATATGCTTGTGTTCGATTAATCAATGTCTTGTTTATTTATTTATTTATTAAAAATCCTCAAAATTAATAACGCTGACGTCATTGTATGGCGCGATCGCGATCCCAAGGTCCATTGCGATTTTCCACTCGGTAAGTAGAAAAGTTAATTAATAGAGATCGAGACTATTCTTAAATTCACACACTAAAAACTGTAGAATCAGGTCAAGTTGTGTTTAGAACTTTTAGAAGTGTAAGGCAGCAATTTATTAGGACGGTTAATGATAGAAAACTTTTTTTATATATATATAAATTACTTGCTGCACCAAATGTGCAGTAGGCTAGCAAAGTTAGCTAATTAAATTCAAGTTAATTTTTTTCGCATATAATCATGAAGGTGCAATCATGGGGAATACAAGATTTTCAGTACTGATGTGTTTCCAGTTACCTATTTTACATACTCAGACTGCCACTTTAGCCAACATTATAAATGGTCCGGTAAAAAACAGGGTTGCCAGATTAGTTTGTTTTCCAGCCCAGTAATTGTTTAAAATCCACAAATAATCTGACAATAAACGCCTAAATATTATCTATAATAAACAGTAGAAACAAAATCATAACAACAACATTATTGTGTCTCAGCACAATTTCTCACTATGAAATAAAACCATGTGTATAATTAATGTAATAATAAATTATGTTGTCATAAGTTATTAATTGATTCATGTACTTTTTACAGTGAGTTCTGCTGTTTTGTTTGGAACTATTTTTGTTGGCGAAATAGAGAAAAACTTACATTATTAACAATTTTTGTGTTAAATGTATTTAACAGTATTAACTTTTTGCTTATTCAACTGTATAAAATCAATTTTACGTACACTCAAGCCCAATCTGGCAACACAGGTGAAGAGAATACTGATGTAAAATGTTCAATTCTGTTTTTTTGTTTGTCTGTTTGTTTTTTCTTTTTCATCATTAGGTCCCTCAAATTTGCCAGCAAAAATTATCTTTATTCTAACACTCCACCACATACACACACACACAAATAAATAACAAAGGCACTTTTAAGAGCCACGTCCATCTTGTTAACCTGTACCCATCACCTGTACTCTCTTCAGCTCTCTCTCTCTGTCTCTCTTTGTCCCCCCCCCCCCCCCCTGTTTTATTTGTCCATCTCTTTGTTGTGAGTCTTTCTGTCTGTTTGTTTTTCTGCCCATCACTATAACCATGAGTGATTCAGAAATCCAAGAAAATCTAATGGTCTTGGATAACTTGGTTGATCATCAAGAACTGAAGGATGAGCTCCAAAGTCTTGATGACTTTCTTGGTGAGCTGCAAGAAGAGGAGGAGGCAGCAGCACCAGCAAAGATGCCTGAGCCAAGGCAACCAAGGGTGCACTGGAGAAAAAGAGACGTGCATGGAAATATTGTCTATGCAAGGCCAAGATCAAGCAGGCATCAGTCAAAAAAGGGTCAGTATTGTTTTTCATTAAAGATTTTTTGAGAAATCACATTGTTTAGGGACTTAATATTGTAATAAAGGAATTAAGGAAATGAAGGAATACATGTTTAGTTGATATGTCAGGGAAACAATCAAACCAGAACCAGTCATTTGATTTTTTACATAAAAAGTAGATTTATTAAAGATGTCACTAGTCTTAAGTGAAAGTGAAAAATTAAGTGAAAGAGGCACATTTATGTTACTATTAAATATTTTTGTAAAGCAGTATGAACTACAAAATTAGCACATAAAAAAAATGTTTATTTGTGGGCTGTTATGACATTTTAGGAAATCTTGTCAATATTATGGTTATGCAGTAAAATGTGCCTGCCTGGTTACCATCATAGTAAATCGCTTGCAAGGTGTTGGTCTTGGGAAGGCTGTGTTTGAAACGACGCATTCTTCTGAGTGTGTTGTCAATGGCCAGCCAGCTTGTTTTATTTTAATCTGCTTCTATATAAGCATTCCTATATGCTGTTATCATCTATAAGACACCTTATAGGCAGCTAAACGAGAGTAATTGGACTGTCCACATTAGGGTTTGGGAAATAAAAAAACTCTCCAGCTGTATGTTAAAGGGATAGTTCACCCAGAATTAAAAATTTTGTCGTCATTTATTCACCCTCAGGTTCCAAACCTGTATTCATTTATTTGTTCTGCTGAACACAAAAGAAGATATTTTGATGAATATGGGTAACCAAACAGTTGTGGGACACCGCTGACTTCCTTAGTATGGAGAAATAAATACTATGGAAGTGAGTGGGGTCCACCAACTGTTTGGTTACAAACATTCTTCAAAATATCTTCCTTTGTGTTCAGCAGAACAAATAAATGAATACAGGTTTGGAACTCTTTAAGGGTGAGTAAATGATGAAAGAATTTAAATTTTTGGGTGAACTATCCCTTTAAACAGTGAGCTTGTGCCATTTCAGGCTGGTAATTTCAGTTGTAAATTTGAATGATATATGTAAATGTTGATTTGTGTTGTTTTAATCCTCTACAGCTGATCACATTCAGAACATTGATCCTCCCTTCAATGCTCCTGACACTAACTGTGAGGTGGCCTTTGCTCCAGAGACTGTTGGTTTGTACTTCATTGTACACCATTTTCATTGTTTCCATTTATATCTGACAGTGGGTTAGAATGTAAATAAATGTTTGTATTTTAAAATTTGCTATTGTTTCTAAAAACTCCATACTATTTTAACAGAGTGTTTTCTACAAGATCTCCAGCACTCACTGAGCGATTCCTCAGGTGATGAGGCATCACCTCTTGGAACCCCAAGAGATCCTCTTCTGGCATCCTCGAACTGGAGCATACGTCAGAGTCTCTTTTCAGAGAGGTGGAGGGCAGAGAGACCCCGTCTGGTAAACACGGCTGCAGCAAAAGAAAGTGTGGCAACACACATCTGCCAACAGTGTAGGAGCAGTCCAGCAGTTATCCGGTGTTGTGACTGTCGACCACGCCCCTTCTTCTGTGCTGAATGTGACATCAGCATGCACACCAGACATGTCCTCCACAATAGAGATGCCATGACTGCTGGATTCTTCCAGCCATTGCCTCCAACAACTGTTGTGGTGGATAAGGCTCTTTCCCAATGTGGTAAGTTTTGGCTTGTGTTTGTACAACATATCCCATTTTCAGAATAGTTAAGCTCATAAGTTTTATTATTTAAATGATCCCTTTTTTCTCTTTTTGTTTGATCTTGAATTTATGTAGATACTCTGTGTCAGTCGGCTTTTTGAGCATATCTTGTGTTCTTTTTCAGCAATGTGCTTCAATAACATTGATCCATTACAATCTTATATTACTTAGTCAATACAAATTATGTTAATTCACATGTACTGTATGATCTTTTTCAGTGCGGCTTGTACCTGTGGAAATGCCTGAAAAAATCTGTGGTTGTTCACCAGAGTCATTGAGGGTCAGTCCAGGAAAGACTGTTGCTGTGGTCACAATGAATGGTAAGAATGTAAAGAACTTTATTTTGTCCTGTTTGAGAAGCATCTTATGAAGTATACAAAGTAATGTATAAATTGTATTAAGAACCCAAACCCTGATTGACCCAGCAAAGAATTGCATTACAGTGGATGTGTTTTTGATTTTTCCAGGACGATATGATCTAAGCATGCCCGAGTTATTTTGTGAGGCATGCCAAGCCACTTGGACTGCTGTAGTGGCCGACCTAAACGGCAGTGACTACTGGCCGGCAACCCTTCAGTTTGCCACAATGTATGCTACCGATATATTTTTCTCATTTGAGGAAATGAAGATGGTGGCACCAGGACTGTCCTGCCAAGCATTTTTAAGAATGCTGGATCAGCGAACTGTTCGCTTTGGTCGTGTGAGTATTGAATTTATTAATCCTGCAGTATTGTTAATGTATTTGAATTGTGGGCTGAAAACCTGTTTGATGCTAATGTATTTGTTGTATATTATTAGCTGTTGGTTTCTTTATTTTTAATAGACTGGCAAGATCTCTGCAGACAGTTTTCAGAAGAGTTTTTTTGAGTGGGAGGCCGTACGATTTGAGGTGGACAGTATATGCAAGGAAGAGCCCTTCATCTGCCCTGCATGCACCCCAAATATGCTCGCCGTTTCCGTAGATGGAAACCGCAAGCACTACCGTTTTAAGAATGCTGCTAGGTACTTCAAACTGTGTGTCACAGTGTTCTTACATATTATTAAGAAAACATGGCTCTTTATTATGCACAAAGTAATCTTAAATTTTAAGTTATAGAGTTGTCAAAAGTACTGACGTATAAAAATTATTAAAAATTATAAAAATGTGACTAATGCTTTTAGCGCTGATCATTAAAGCCATTCTCAGACATACCCAATGAGTGTGTGAACACAATGGCCAATCAGAGGTGTTTACGAATCCGCTCAACAGTGCTCAAAGCATTACATTTTTTAAATTTCAGACTGGTACTGAAGTTGGTACTTATGACAACTCTAAGAAGTTATCATAAATTGTTCTGTACCTTTGTTGTTGTTTTTTTGTTTGTTTTTTTTAGATCTGAGGAACAGGCCATCTTTGAAGGCATCTTTATAGCCAAGGATGAAGATGTTACGAGATTTGTGGACCACATTCACAGCACAACCAAACATGTAAAAGTGTATATGATGATAAATAAAACTACAATACTACAGTAACCTCTTACTGAAGAGTTTGTTTAGAAGAGTCTTGTTTTCATTGACCATTATCCATATTGTAGGTCGGTGGGAGAGGTGTTTGTGGAGGCGAGTGGTCAGCAGCCAGAGAGACCTCCCAAAGATCTGCCAGCAAGGTAGACGAAGAGGGATTGGAGCTTGCGGTTTGTCGGCACGGAGTGCTGCTCTGTGCTTTAAATATGTACAACGGTGAAATTTTTGCCTATCCCCTGTACCTTCAAGAAAAGCTGGCCAGTAGGCAAGTCACTTTTTTTTGTATGGATGTGACCTGCAAATATTGGCCATACCTGCAAAGAGTTGCAAAAAGCTGCCCAGAGCTCCAGCACCTCCTGAACATGAGGCCATTCCTTTCGGTATTTCATGCCAAAGCACATGATTTTAAATGCGAGGTAAGAAAACGTTACTATGTGACAGAACCACATTATCTTAAACCAAACATCTGCAAACATCTGGTTCTTTGTTTATTTATGTTTTCTTACTCAGGTGAAATGGAGTGGGGCGTATCAGGATGGGGCTGGACTAACACTAGGGGAGGAGGTGGAACAGTGCAATGCCTTCCTCTCTAGGATTGCAGTGACGACAAAACATATGTCAAAAGCAGGTAAGATGACCACATACTGCTCTAGTTACATAATGACATAATAACATCATATTTTATACATTATATGGTAACATCATATTTTCTGTGTTTGCAGGACGCACAGACATGCTGACTCTCATGGCCATGCGCTGGAATCAGCAAAAGTTCAGAAATTTGGCAATTTCACTGTCTCGCCGATATCAGAAGGTAATGACATCAGTAGAATTTGTTTTAGATGGTCAGTATTGTGTGTTTGCAGTGTATGAAGCTGTGCATTGAACATTTGGTTCTTGTTTCTTGGTTCTGTGATTGCTTGTCATTGTAGGCCAGAAAAGCTCTGCAAAGCCAGTTACGAAACCTAGAGTCCATGAAAGCCCAATTGGCAGTGACAGAGAGCCAATTGGAAGACTGGGTCAGTGATGTAAAGGAGTGGGCAGACGGTGAGGAAATGATTACTGTTAAACCTCAAGTTCAGAATACTCAAAACATTTAAGTAAACTCATTTTTAAAGTTCAGAATCACCGACATCCATTCACTCCCACAGTTCTCAGCCTCACCCCACTCATCATAGTGTTAATTACAAACAGCTCATTTACATAAATATCACTTTCAGATCTTGGTTAAATGTTTGATAGCAAATAACACATGCTAATATAACTATCAAAGAGACTGTCATTATATGTATATAATCAAACAACATACAGTACATGTGGTTTAAAATGTTTAGCAGCCAATCCTCAACCAAAACACATGCTCTACTCTTCAACACAGTGGTATAACCCTACAAAACTAACATAACAGAACCTCCTGTAAATCACAACATCAAACAATATTAAAGAATAACCTATGATAATCTGCAAAAACACACAAAATAACACTTAATTTTAACATTTATTTATAATGTCTGACACAAAGCATGCTGGGAATTAGAAATCTGCTGCAATTAAACTAAATCATATTATGTTATGCTTACTAAAATGAAATTTTGAGTTCACAAAACTTTTTTCCTAATAAATACATAGAACTTCCATTATTATTTGAGTGAAACAAACTCATTTCATTTAATTAATTTCACTGTTTGGTTTTACAGTGCACAAATAATTGTAATTGTTACTTTTATTTTAATTTAAACTGCAAACTACCTATTTCTTCTCAGCAGCAACAGTAACAACCACAAATGATGCTGATGGCTTGGCCAGCAGAATTGAGGTCCTGGTAGCAAGTATCAAGAGACGTTCCCAGCGTCTCTATAAAGACACCGATGGGAACAAAGGTCGTGCCAGAATCCGCCGCAAGATCAGGGAGGAGAAGGGGATCCTGACATCTGTTGTGGAGAAATACAACAGAATGGTTCCAAGCACAGAAAGTCTTTGCATGGAAACCATTCTGTCTGGTGAGACAGCTTGGCCATGGCAGCTACCACACAATGGTGTGTACACTAGTCTGTTGACTGCTTCTGACAAATCTGATACATACATTATGACACATAACCCTCAATGCTTCAATTGTCATTCTGTGACTTTTTCTGTGATTCTTTAAAGGTTGATGTTTGATACAAATGACTTAAGTCTTTCTCATAAATGCATTCCAGACTCTGTCGATCTAAGGACAAAAAGAAGAGCGTTTGACATCATCATGTCAGTAAGAAGACTTGAGGAAGAGCTGAAGATTCTTGTGGCAGAGATGGACCACCACTGGAAATCTCTTTCAACTCGTGCTGATAACCTCAGAGAGCTGTCCCGCATGTTTGCCAGTGAGACAATGAGAAGTATGTATTTGTAAGAAATGGCATAAACATTAGGGTTGCTCTGACCTTAGATTTCCCTGCGCTCCATCACAACTATCGGAATATTTTTATTATACAGTTAGTAAGAGTGATCTGTTAACTAAAATCTACTAAAGTACATATTCCCATAACTACATATAGGACATGTCCTCTCTAATCATTGAAGTAAGTAGCCTAGTAATGAAAACATTTTATTTAACGATAAGTGGCTTTTAGCTCTATAAGTCGTTACACTTGGCCTGAATCTCACTCCAACTGGTAGCTGAAAGTAGAGAATGTTGCTTTCTTGTCCTTGATGCCCTCGCAATGCTCAAACTTTGAATTTCCTTCATGACATTTACTATCTAGTGAACATGAGGACCAGCCGTGTAATCCATAATATCTGTTCGTGACTGTCTGATTGTTACCAAGTCCTGTGGCTTTGTTTGGTTGTGTTGTATGCAGGAAAAACTATGGTTATTCTGACTGACTAACATTTCGTTGACTGTTTGGGGCAGCCCTAATAAATATACACAACAATGATGTCTGTTTATAAAGTTTCTAAGGCATGCTTAATGTTATTTTGTTCCTCTTTTAAGATTCACCATGTGGCCTAAGTGAAGAGGGTTTGAAAGGTCTGCAGAGCATCATCCTCAGAAAGCAACATAAAGTCAGAGAAATGAAGGTGCAAGCAAGAGACTGTTACCTGCAAGTTTTGTCTGGAGAAGGCAACATCAACTTTTTGTACAGTGCTTCAGCTGATGAGTACGACAGTGACTGTGAAATGTCTGATGACGGACTGTAATCCACAAGACTGTGACACCTTTCATCGTTCTGGACAATGACCTTAACTCTGGATATTAAGAATGTAATAAAATCTGCTTTTCATCACCTTTATAAATGGAACCAAAAGTGTTGCCTCTTCTTTCACATACATAGAAATGTGTGCTTGCATGCCTATAGAACCAGTCTGTGGTGGAAATTAAGTGCATTAATTAAAGAGATTTGAGGTATGAGTTGTTTCTTCTCATCCAACTTTTTACTTATACATTTTACTTATAAATTCTGAGAGAAAAAAAATGCATTTGACAGCACATGGAGAGCTTATAAAATGACATTTTGTTGCAAAAGAAACTTCTCAACAGTACAATTAGTTGATTGGCAGAAAATTAATTTTAATAATTTTCATGCAAAAACATTTAATGGTTCCAGCATGTATTGTTTTATTTGAGGTTTGAACTGTTCACAGCTTTTATCAATGTATCTTTTTGGGTTGTGTGTAATTGTGTCTGATTTTCTCATTTTCATACTTTATCACAAACCAAACTCTTCATTTGTCAAGAAATAAATAGCAGATTAATTTATGAAAATAATTTTTAGTGTAGGTTGTGTACAAAATAATTAATAATCTTGCATGAGTAATAATAATTTAAGGTTATATGATTCACAGGGGAAAATGAAATGTTAGAACTTCAGCTCGTGGCTGTGAAAGTGTAGTTTACTTTAACGGTAAGGTGTTACATAACAACTGAAACCTTTTTAGAGACATAAAGAGCAAATTATGAGGAAGAAAACCATTATGATAAGGAGGAATCATTATTTCCCAGTATAATATTACATCCGCTTATGTGTCATCTAATAAAAGTATTGGAGTCAACTGATTTGATTCTGTGGTGCTCAAAACATTTCACCACTTGTGTAGCTTCATCAGCTGTGACCTGATAAACAGCATGATGATAGCAATTTTGAAGTCCCTTTTTATTTCTATTGAATCCAGTTTGTCTTTATGCTATTTTATAGTCTACAATAAAATGTTTTACATGGTGTATTGTATAATAAATTGTTAATTGTTTTGAAAATAAAAATGCACTATACCATCATATGAGTTTGTTTAATTTCATGATGTAAAAAATAAAAAAAAAACTTTGTAATTACTTACCATGCTTCTTTTACATAAACATTTTTAGTCATATTAATGACATTTGAGACAATAATGAACTATTGTTGTCTTTTATACTGTGATTCTTTTTATTGTGCACCATCCTGTGCCTATGTTACTGTAGTCAGAGTCTCACAATATCAGCAAAACATAACACAAGCATGATGTAAATATAGAAAATGGGGAAAAGAAAACAATATTCAGTTATAAATATGAATCAACAGTTTGTTGTTCATGATGAAGAGAGTCTATCTGTGTAAGTTTTACTGTCCTACCTCCCCCAGGGACCTGGCAGCGGCCCCTGGAAGAGCAAAACAAATGCACATTTCAAATGGCTGTAACTCAAAGTCTGGTAAGCATATCAAAGAGAAAATTGGTAGGACAACTATTTATGCTATGTTTATTAAATAATATTGATCAGAGATTTCTGACATGCGTGGAAAGGCATTATAAAAGCATTTTAAAATGTGCTCACAGTAAAATACCAAATTTCATTCTGACTCTCAAATATGTCATAGAGGTTTGTACAATGAACATATTTGGATGCCCATTTGTTCATTAAAGATTGTATTTATTTGATTTAATTACTAAATGTTTTTAAACTGCATTACCCATACGCCTCTGTAATTCTATCAATGGAACGGAAAACAATGGCGCAGTAAAATGTAGTTCATTGAAGTTACACTAGGGTTAGGGTTAGGATCTCTGTAAACGGGTAATTTCTTTCAACATAGCAATACCTCATTGATAAATGACAGTATTACTTACGTAATAAAGACATCAAAACATAGTTTGCAACATTAATCACTCTTTATTTTGGCCTAAAAGTTACTCCAATCACAGCGTGTCCTGTTAGAGCTGTGTCACGTCATACTTGTCCATATATGGTAATTACAGTACAGTTACTGCCGGAAGTGATGCAAAGTTTTAGGGAAAATAATGGTGAATTAAACTTGTTACTTATCAAATTGAGTTTTATTAACACTTACCCTACCCCAACCCTAAACATACCCTTACAATACTGCAAATATAGTTATTAAATTAAATAAATAAATATTAAATGACGCAATATTGATGTGCGCATGTCCAGTTGCCGTAGCTGTATTCCTCAGTCTTTCCCGTTGAGTTGACTTGCGGGCATCATGGAATTAGATGTGATTGGCAGGTCTACAGGGCCCTTTTGTTTCTTTACTACGTAGTAGAATATTAAAAATAGTTTTATTTTATATACAATTAACTGAAACATTTTTTCAAAGGCCAGTTGGTTTCCATGGCATTAAGCAGAGGGTAACTAATATTAAATAATTGTTGCAGCTGTGCACTGTATGTGAAATAAATAATACAATATATCAAAATATTTCATTTTTTATTACAAAAAGAAAATGACTGTGATAGTTATTCTAGCATGCAGTAATTTTTAACAGAGATAAATTAATCTATTAAACATAAAATACTTGTGACCCAACAGGCTTTAAATAAAAAACTTTTTAAAGCCTTTCTCTCTCTGTCTCTTTTTTTTTTTTTTTTTTTTTTTTACAAACCAGGAGATGCAAGTCTGCCATCAGGAAACTTGCATTATTTTCTTCCCTTTAAAGAAGCCAAAAACTAAACTAAATGCAAGGAAAACATAAATTGGTAATTACAATTATGATTATAAATAATAAAGTAATTCATATCTAATTTATGACTACAACATTTGAGTGACATTTTAGTAGCTTTTGGAGTATTTTTTGGTATTTATGAGCTTATGCTCACAGACAACAAACTTATGATCTCGCAAGGTACACTGTTAACTGTTAAGCAGTTCATGACAAAAGCAAAAAGTTTTTAAAAAGACAACTGTAAGAAAATAAACGCTAAAAGAGACTGGGTACTGTGCAAAAACTTTACTGAAGAACAGCAAAAACACTCAAAAATAAACTGCATTGAAGGGTGATTGATGAGTCCAGGTGTTTATGGTGATGTTGTCATGCTGAAAGCTGGTTGGGATGTGGGGACTTTGGCACAATGTTTTGGAATTCACTCGCAGGCTCCCATGTGTCATCCCAGGTTTTGCCACTGTAAAACATCATAAGTGTACATAATGTCATTAGAACACAGAGCAAAAATCAAGATCACTGTCATGTTTAAATTAAAGAGATGACATTTAACGATGCTTGTTAAAGCAGCATTAATCCTGGTTAACCCAAGTGGTGGAATGTAACTGCACATTTACTCAGTAATTTACTTTACAAAGTACTTAGTAATTTAAAATACAAATTTGAGGTAATTGGACTTAACTGGCATATTTTCATTTTACACAGTTTTATACTTCTACAACATTACATCTCAGATTTAAATATTGTACTTTTTAGTCAAGTACACGGTCTGGCAGCTTTAATTACTAGTGTTACTAGTTACTTTTAATATTACATGTTTCCATACAGTTTCTGTACACTGAAAGCCATGTACTTTCAAATTGAGTGATTTCAAAATGTTTCTGATAAACTGAGGGATTAAGTTATATTAGTGGGTTGAGGAAAATCTCATATTTGTTAGGAGTAAAAACCACTATTGGATTAGTTGAAAAGTGGCTATATCTGACTTGCAGAAGCAGAATTAGTTTAGAAATTTCAGCATGTTATCATGTTGTGTTCCAAGCAGATTTTGCAGTTCTACAGACTCGGGATAAGGGTAGTGGCTGCATCTTGATCCCATTGCCTTTCTTCATTATTCTCCTCTTCACTAATATTTATTACTGCTCTTCTCTGTCTCTGATCTTCCTCATGCATTTTATTATCACTGCTGTCACTGCTCTCATCTTTAATGCAAACAAATTCCAGCATCATCCTATTTAAGAAATTCTGGCAAAACAGAAGTATTAATTATTGGTCCAAAAAAACTCCAAAAGCAAGGTGATTAATTTGCCTCTCAGTGGATGTATTGTTAAGTCATCCAGAACAGTTTAGAACACAGATCTTATGCTCGACTGCAATCTGTCCTTTGAAAATCACATTTCCAGCACATGTACAACAGGATTGTCCATCTTAGAACTTTTGCTAAAATATGACACATGCTTAGTGTTTCAGATGCTGAAAAATTTTGGGGATGAATCACTGCTACTATTGTAATGCATTGGGTGGATGTCCTGCAGGCTCAATAAGCTTCAGCTAGTTCAAAATGTAGCCGCTAGACCACTTACTAGAAGCAGAAAATATGATCACATCAGCACCATTTTATTGTCAATACATTGGCTGCTTGTCAACTAATTTAAAATGATATTAATTACTTGAAAAGCACTGGATGTTCCAGCTCCTCATTACCAACAATAACTTGTGTCCGCTTCAATCACAGAATTCCAAGATCTTCATATAATATTCTAAATAAAGTTGAGGTAGATCATTCTCCCATTTGTCTCTGAAACTATGGAATAGTCTTCCAAGCATTCCAAATTTAGAGACAGTCAGTTTACAACCAAACTCAAGACTCATTTCAGTTACACACACACACACACACACACACACACACACACACACACACACACACACACACACACACACACACACACACACACACACACACACACACACACACACACACACACACACATGTTTGTTTTTGTGAATTGTGGGGACATTCCATAGGCATAATGTTTCTATACTGTACAAACTGTATATTCTACATTAGCAAACTGTATATTCTGCCCCTATAGCCAGGGACACACTTAACTACTAGCTGAAACATTCTGAGCTCAACACACAAAGACAGTTTTCTTCGACTAAAGCACATTTAAATACTTACACAAGGAATTTAAATGCGACTGTAAACACTGACTAAACGCAACTGGCTATGACTTGACACACTTGGGCATGATCAGTCGTAAGTATCAAATTACAGTCATAATAAGTCTTACAATTGTTCAGTGTGTGCCTGGCTTAAACCTACCCATCACAGGAAACTGTCTGCATTTTTGAATTTAAAAAAAACACTGTTTAGTGTGTCCTCATAAACCATGTTTACATTGTAATACCCATGTCATTATACACATTTGTGTCCTTGTATACAACCATGTATACAAGAACACACACACACACTTTACATACTATAACTCTTTTTTTAAGTGAATGGCACCTGTACCAATACCTTTCTGTTTGTTTTTCTGTCTCATCCTCAGGATGCAAGACCAGAGGCTTCAAGGGCATGCCTGCCAGATCTAGCTCTTCCCAATGCCTCTACCTCATCGCTATTTAAATCAAAGTACTGACCATCGACCTCACACCAGTTTCTCTACAGGCTACCTCAGAGGATTATTTACTGCCAAGATCAGGGAGCATATAACAAAATATCCAAGTTACTTTTTCAAATAAGTAACACAAGTTACTTTTTCACATTTATTGACTGACACCTCTCCTGTCCTAAAGTTGAGAGAAATAAAGTGCTAAAGAGGTGTTGTGTGTGCTGTGTGAACATGATGGTTGTTGTAGTTCTAGACCAGGGGTGGCAAACCCTGGTCATGAAGAGCCACAGTCCTGCAGAGTTCAGCTCCAACCCTAATCAAACACACCTGAACAAGATAATCAAGGTTTGTAAGGTTGCTAGAAAGCTACATCAGGTGAGTTTTTAAATCAGGGTTGAAGCTAAACTCTGCAGGACTGAGGCTCTCCAGGACCAGGGTTTGCCACCCCTGATCTAGACTAAATGTGAACATTTACTCACATTTACGCCCTCCACTGTAAGGAATGGATATGCATTTCCTTCTGCCTAAGGCTTATTAATTTCACGTTTGGTGTGAAAGAGCCTTAAACATTTGCCAAAATATATATTTTTTGTTGTTATTAAATACAAACAAACAAGCCCAGGTGAAAAAGTAATGCAAATAAAAAGTAACTAAGTAATGCAATTAGTTATTTTTTAAGGGAGTAATGCAATATTGTAATGCATTACTTTGCCAACACTGGACATCACTGCATGAACTTCCATGCTGCTTGCAAGACAGCAGTTGAACTTTGCCAACATTGTATTGGGTCATGGAATGGACTAATCCATTGCATTGAAATGGAATTAAAAAGGAAATAAAACATGACTTACCACACAGTGCAAGGCAACCAGTGAACTTTCAATTCAGCTTTCCCCTACACAGACACAAACAAACACAAGTAATAATTACTTTAACTGTTTAAGCAATCACTGGATATTATCTTTTAAAGGTCAGAATCAGTCACTGAGTCCAGCACATGGCCTAATAAGACATTTTACCTCATTTATCCGTTCCCCAGTTATTTTATCAAAAAGGAAAACCTTCTGCCTACTACATTTTCGACAACCTGAAATAATGAAAAGACAAGTTTATTAAGCCACGAATGCCATGCTTTGTAGCTGAATCACACAAGCCCATATTTATAATTTCACATGTGAGGTGATATGCAGTCTTTTCCATTTGTGTCAAAGTGAATTTGTCCCCGTTTTTGTCAATCAAGCAAAATGTACTGGATTGGTTTCCCTCAACCCTTGGACATTGGCCACTAAACCACAGCTAAACAACTACGTAAATAACAAAATACTGTGAACTGGCTACCAATGTCCTGGTTAGCTGAATGAATCCAATTTACATGAAGTCAGCTTTGACTGGGAGCAAATTTATTAATAGTGTGGAGTAAGACGTACCATGCAAAAAGTTACCTTTTCTTCTGTTCTTTACCAGTGGCACCTCCTGACTCAAAGGCTTGGAAATGGAAGAGGGAGATGGATATGGAGGAGAGACAGGGGTGGTAGAGTGTGACGCGGTAAAGGTGTTTAACCTTCTTTTCCTCTGCCGCAGTGGAGGTGGAGGAGGGGAAGAAAGTGAAGGAAGAACAGTTGTAGGAGTAGCAGAGGAAGGAGGAGAGAGAAAGGTTGGAGAGAGTGAGGAAGACACAGGAACAAGATTCAGAACAAATACGGGTTCAGACTGCTTGGTGAGGCTCTCCGGCTGCTCCGTGGTTTGTCTCTCCAGCTGCTCCGCAGTGAGGCTCTCCAGCTGCTCCACGGAGACGCTCTCTGGCTGCTCCATGGCGATGCTCTCCGGCTGCTCCTTGGTTTGGCTCTCCGGCTGCTCCACGGCGATGCTCTCCGGCTGCTCCGCAGTGAGGCTCTCCAGCTGCTCCACGGAGACGCTCTCTGGCTGCTCCATGGCGATGCTCTCCAGCTGCTCCTTGGTTTGGCTCTCCGGCTGCTCCACGGCGATGCTCTCCGGCTGCTCCGCAGTGAGGCTCTCCGGCTGCTCCATGGTTTGGCTCTCCGGCTGCTCCACGGCGACGCTCTCTGGCTGCTCCGTGGCTTGGCTCTCCGGCTGCTCCGCGGCGACACTCTCTGGCTGCTGTGCTGTGGAGGTTGCTAAAATACAAGTTTACTTTGTACATAGTAACAGAGAAATATACATGTATTTTAAATAACCATAATTTCTAAACAAAAACATTACTCTTACCTTTTGTTAAGATAAACTCATAAGCCCTCCGCATCTTCTCCAAAAGAATTTTGGTGACAGGAGTGTGGTGCAGATGTGTAATAATATCTGCCACCCACTTATTTGAAGCCCTTTTGTCCTGTTTCCCAATAAATAAAATTGGCTTGTATCCAACAGCCTCAAGTTTCTGCACCTGAAATGAACAAAAGCAGTTATCACACATTAGTTAGCAACACCCACTGAAGTATTAGAAACATTAGCACTGTTAAAAGCAATTTTATTTAATGAAAAACAATGCAATAAAATGAGCCATAACACGTTTCATTAAGATTATTTTAGAAGACACATTACTCTTGAACTGTATACAATCAATCGTCAATATAAGATAAGGCCAGAGGTACTGCTACAGTTTCTGCCATTGCCATCATGACTTACTTAATACTTGACACAGAATACAATTTTGTAACTCTTTAGCAAAATTTATAAGTAAAGACGGATTCTTCCATGTATGAAATAAGACTATGTTTGTAAAGGCCAGGGGCCGTATTCACAAAACATTTTATCTTACCACTAAGAGTTCTCCTAAATAGCAGTAAAAGTTCTTAGCTAAGAGTTTTCTCTTAAAACCTATTCACAAAGCTGCTGAGACCAACTTTTACTAAGGAATAGACTGAAGTCTTAAGCTAAGAGTAAGGGCGGGGTTGACCTCGTTGCTATGGAGTAAACACACAGTGATTGGCTGATGGGGAGAAGTCAGTGATTTAATCATAGAAATATTGTAGAATGAAGTGTCATATTCCCATATTAAAATAAAGGTTTTAAAATACAAATGTTGCACTATTCAAATAAATATGTTTTAATAAAAATGTATATATTCCAAAATATACATATATTACTCTATTCAATCATTTGTAAGTGTGAACTCATGAAAACCATTGCCCCGGGTAATCAGACAATATTTATTTATTTGTTAAAGATTTATTTTTGGCGTCTCATCATAGATTCAAATCTATAAATCAAAATATATTGCATTTATAAAGAAAAGGTTGAGCACCCAAGGCTCTATCGCTATTGCCTCAATGGTGTTCACTGTTCAGTGTCTTTAGGTGGATTAGGACTGTTTGTGATTTGGTCTTAGTGACTTAGGAGTCCTCTTGACTACTCCTAACATTTCACAGATTTAGGAGCTAGTTTTAGTGCTAAAATGCTTTGTGAAATTCTCTTAGAGCAAAAATTTAGGACTCCTAAAATTAGGACTGACACGCCCATTATTTTTAAGAGTTTCTCCTAAATCTGTAAGTTAGGAGCTACTTTTAGCCTTAAGATGTTTTGTGAATACGGCCCCAGATCATATTAGTATGATATTCAGTATGTGAAAAACATGGCCTTTCAGTTTTACTTCACACTAAAATATGAAATATGAACTATTTTACTTACTGCAATACGGGCAGAATCAATTAGACGCCCAGCATTTCTGCTTTTAAGGACAGATTTCCCCCACTGGCTATCCAGTGATGCCACTTTTTCATTTATTTTTTTTTTGGTGGACAGGCTTCCAAAGCAGACATGACAGGTTTTCCTGCTTGCCTGATTGGGAGTCTGGCAAGAAGGGCAGGACCTGAATTTGGGCCTTGTCATGACTAGACAAGAAATATAACAAACAAACAACAGATGGACAAACTGTTACAATAAAGAGGATTTTTAGGAACTATTAAGAGAACTGGAGAGATGATCAAATAAAACAAATAAAGATAAAAACAGAGATAAAGATTAGAGAGAGCTAAAAAGAGACTGACAAGTAAACTACAGCACAGACAGGTAAACAGGACAGACGTGGCTCTTATAAGTGCCTTTATTGTGTGTGTGAGTGAGTGTGTGTTTGTCTGTGTGGTCGGGTTTAGAATAAGGAGCAGGCAAATTCGAAAGACCTGATGAGAGAGAAAAAAATATATTAAGAATTGAATACCTTACACCAGAGGTGTCAAACTCTGTTCCTGGAGGGCCGCAGCCCTGCTCCAACAAACATACCTTTAACTTTTAAATAAGCCTTAAGGACTTGATTAGCTGAGTAAGGTGCATTTATTTAGGGTTGGAACTAAACTCTGCAGGGCTGCGACCCTCCAGGAACTGAGTTTGACACCTGTGCCTTACACTTTACACCAGTATTCTTCATCAATGTTGCCAGATTGGACAGTTTTCCACCCATTTGGTTGATTTTGGGTTACACCATGTGTGAATAAATGGGCTTGGGCAGGTGGAATTTTGTTATTTTAATACAAAAGAAAGAAATAGAAAACTGAGAAATTGTGCTGAGACACAATAATGTTGTTGTTATGATTTTGTTTCTACTGTTTATTATAGATAATATTTAGGCGTTTATTGTCAGATTATTTGTGGATTTTAAACAATTACTGGGCTGGAAAACAAACTAATCTGGCAACCCTGTTTTTTACCGGACCATTTATAATGTTGGCTAAAGTGGCAGTCTGAGTATGTAAAATAGGTAACTGGAAACACATCAGTACTGAAAATCTTGTATTCCCCATGATTGCACCTTCATGATTATATGCGAAAAAAATTAACTTGAATTTAATTAGCTAACTTTGCTAGCCTACTGCACATTTGGTGCAGCAAGTAATTTATATATATATAAAAAAAGTTTTCTATCATTAACCGTCCTAATAAATTGCTGCCTTACACTTCTAAAAGTTCTAAACACAACTTGACCTGATTCTACAGTTTTTAGTGTGTGAATTTAAGAATAGTCTCGATCTCTATTAATTAACTTTTCTACTTACCGAGTGGAAAATCGCAATGGACCTTGGGATCGCGATCGCGCCATACAATGACGTCAGCGTTATTAATTTTGAGGATTTTTAATAAATAAATAAATAAACAAGACATTGATTAATCGAACACAAGCATATATACATATTTATTTATCAATACCAGAGTCCTATAAAAATACATTATCCAGCATGCACCCTAATTAGTCACTTACCCTGTGACCAGAAAACGCTTAAACTTCTTACTACACGCACCGTGGAGCGTTGTTAAACTCACCTCTGAATGCTGTTCTACCTGCAGTTGAGCGTTGTTTTGGTTAAACTCACCTCTGAATGATGCTTTAGCTGCAGTGGGGCGTTGTTAAACTCACCGCTGAATGCTGTCGCACACACGATGACCGTTGTTAAACTCACCGTTGTTCATTTTCTGTGAACGCTCCCCCTTTTTCTCAGAGGGCACTTTAATATCAGACTGCGAGGGATTTCTTAACATTAAAAAACAGTTGGGTGGCCAGATAAAGATGATATGGGGGCCGCCATTTGACCACACTCGGCATAGATCATTTATTGTAGCCTATTCCTATCTATTCTTATTTATTGTAGTCTCGATCCATCCACAGCAGTCAACGGGCTGTGGTGTGTTTACCCAAGACGTCAAATTTCAACGCCGCAGGCTCCGGTTCAGAGTTCCATTGAAGTCTATCGGACTGCCCTGCTCGTTGAAAAATGACGCCAAGGGGGTACCCAGTGCGTTAATATGTGACGCCAAGGGGTCCTGACCAAGCGTCCATATGTGACGAGTTGGGAATGAGAACGTGTTGGCCATTTACAGAATCTTAAAAACACGGGTGGATAATTAAAAATGTTTTCTGACAAAAAAATAACACAAGCAAGAACAAATTTTAAACCACGGCAATTTTCATTTTGCAATGATCTTCCCTCTCTGTGCTCGCGCGCGTTTGTGTGTATGAGAGAGCTCGCGCAGCACCAAGACAACGGTGCTTTTAAATGTGCTAGTTTTCATACAAAATAAGTAGGCTATGTAACATAATTAGGTACTTTAGTTAGTATTAACACAATAACGCAACACATGTAGGCTATACGTTTCTCAACACTGAGAATAAATAAATAAACGCCTGTTTCTCCAGACTCGCTCTTGTCAGTCAGTCACACATCACAGCACTTTCATAATCACTAAGCCATATAGCGATTTCAATTTTATTTAGATTTGTTGTTCAACATTACTTGAGTATTTTATACCCGTTTACCTCAAGGAGTCAGAAGTACCGTGACTGCTGTACTGTCCTCGCCTGAGAATTCAGTCACTGAGACTGCAAGAGTGGAAGGAGGATCGCGCAGGATTTTGTGTTGCTGTCGATTTGCGGTCTCTTTTTATTGATAGGCCGTATGCATTTGTCAATCATCCCCGCTTGCTATTTGGGGAAATGAACCCAGCGATATGATTGGTCAAACTCTTTCTTTTGCTGGATTTGAGTACTAGTATGCGCGCACAGAGGACTCACCGGGTTTTTGCGTAGTATAGAGTGACAAATCGTACCAGCGTACTTTGAGGTCAAAATGCGTACTTGGTATGCAAAATGCGTACATGTTGGCAGGTCTGGTGATGGGCTGTAATGAAAAAGAAAAGACACATTACATATATACCTATCAAAATAGACTAATACAGATTGAAGTTGTGACCAGTCTCTTGATCTCAGTAGTGGCAGCTATTGGGGAAACTCACCATCTTCATGGCATCAAGGCCACGTCCTGAAGAATCTCAGCGCCAAAAGCTGGTGATTATATCTCATCTGGTAACAAGAGCACAGCCATAATTGTAAGAACTCTAATGACATCTTTACTCCCTGATATTGTATTGGTGATTTAATTCAAACATTGTAGAGGCTGAGTATGAGCAGTGTGTAAGCTGACCAGATTTATGTGAAAAATAACTTGAATGCCTAAAGTTGTCGACCCCCTGAACCAGTCAGCATTTAAAGTATTTAAGTATTTGGTAACACTTTACAATAAGGTCCATTAGTTAACATTAGATACTAATACATTATTAAAATCTTGTTAACATTAGTTAAAGCACTGTGAACTTACATGAACAAACAATTAACAACTGTATTTTCATTAACTAACATTAACAAAGATTAGTAAATACAGCAACAAATGTATTGCTCATAGTTAGTTCATGTTAGTTAATACATTAACTAATGTTTAACAAATGAAACTTCTTGTAAAGAGTTACCAAATATTTAGTAAAACGTATTTAAGAATGTATCAGTAAAAAATACATATAAATAAATAACTCAAAAAAAGACCTAGAGAAAATATATTAATGACCATAACATCCTGTTATCATAATAGTTTATCATAACTACAACCACTAAAACATTATTTGTCACCTCATCTCATTTCGCTGATTATTTTATGCTAAAGGATTTTATCACAGACACTCTCACTGAAAGAACCAGGGGTTAAAGGGTTAGTTCATCCAAAAATAAAAATAATGTCATTAATTACTCACCCTCATGTCGTTCCACACCCGTAAGACCTTCATTCATCTTCTGAACACAAATTAAGATATTTTTGTTGAAATCTGATGGCTCAGGGAGGCCTGCATAGCCAGCAATGACATTTCCTCTTTCAAGATCCATTAATGTACTAAAAACATATTTAAAACAGTTCATGTGAGTACAGTGGTTCAATATTAATATTATAAAGCCACGAGAATATTTTTGGTGCGCCAAAAAAACAAAATAATGACTTATATAGTGATGGCCGATTTCAAAACACTGCTTCAGGAAGCATCGGAGCATTATGAATCAGCATATCAAATCAGCGGTTCGAAGCGACAAAGTCACGTGATGTCAGCAGTTTGACACGATCCGAAACATGAACTACTATCTCTTTGAATGGAGAAACATCAAATTCTTCAAAGCTGTTCACCAAGCTTACAATTAAATGTCTCTTTGAAGTCTTTGCTACAGATCATGGTTTTGGAACCTAAATCCCATGAGAAAGGTTTGGGTCAATCAAAAAAAAAAGAGTTCATGGTATATGTGATGGTTAACCTTGATTTCTGGAATGCATTACTTTTCCCAAATCTTTCATTTTACATAACATTATGGAAAGATATTCTGGACAATTTATAAAGGAATAGCAAATTTTATTTTCAATTATGCTTTCCATATGTGGACGCATTAAATTGTGACATAATCCAAACATAACTGCACATTTTGCATTACCGTTTGTGTTTTCGCTTTCGCATATGCATACGCACAGTGACATGACATGTTATGTCATTTTAACAAGATCTTTTCTCATTAAAAGACATCTTTTCTCGTAATGATATGTTTTCTTGTTAAGATGGCATCTTTTCTCATAAAAGGATTTGCAATTTCGTTTGTATTGTCACAATGTATGCGTCCACATAAAGAAAAAGCAATTGAAAGTACAATTTGCAATTCCTTTTGAAAATCGTCCAGAACTTCCTTCCATATAATATACCTCTGTAAATACAATTTAAATTCATGTCTTGCACACTTTAATGCCCTTTGAATGGAACATATACGTTCACTTCAATCTGGAATCATGGCAGAATATCCTGTAAAGTCCACTTCACTGGGCACTTACAGTTGAATAGAACAAACGTCTAAGTGATAAGAGATACATACAAAATAAATTAAATAAAAAGTAATCCTTAAGTTACAAATGTTATTCAGTTTATAGCAGCTTCTTTTTTGTTTAACATTAAAAACAGACAGAAGTCTAATATCCATGCTACTGTCATTTTAAGACCTAATTCATAGATCCAGTATACTAATATTTCAAATAAATTCAGTGATGGTCGACTCTGTATTAAGCTACAAATAAATTACAAAGTTTCAAAGAATGCCTAAAAAAAGTAGTGTTTATATACACATAATGGCTAGCCAGTGAAACAAATACATTTATGCTCTTCCAAAGAATCATCTACTGTCAGAGATTGAAACTGAATTTTCATTAGCACATCTTTTTTTTTTTTTTTTTTTCAGACCAATGCAATTTTTCCAAATCTTACTGTAATGCTGTTTGAAATGTAATGTGTCTTGAAAATTATATATCATAATGTGATATACATTTGCAAATTTAATTTAATAAATTTAATATAATTTATTTATTTGTTGGCCATGAAAATAGCCACAGAAACTGATATGGCATTAAACACAAACAAACAAACCATCATTTTATAGTTTAGGATGTTGATATAAACACTGATCTACCCCCACTGTTATATTAATTATATTTGTGCAGGTTGTCATTTGCACACCTCAAAAGTTGTTTTAAACAATACTCTTGTATTTTCAGAGCAAAGTTTCTTTGCTCTGTTGACTTCCATAGTATGAAAAAAGAGAGAGCCATGCTAAACTGTAGCACACCAACAGGAAATGTGATGTCAACACATTTATAAACTAACATTTGTTCATGTGAAATGAATGTGGAGCACATACATTGACAGAAACGTACATTAGTGAAACTGCTTTGCTGAACAGTGGTTGGGGATTTATTTTTTATTTATTTATTTTTTAACGGAGAACTATTACACCTCTAATGTGTACAATGACATTAAAAACAAAAGTGTGCAGTGACTGAAATATATAATTGTGTACAAGTAAGGGATTATCCATGGCTAGCTGTGCATAAATTATTTTTAATGCATGACATGAAGGCAAAGAACCAACCAACATGAAAAAGAGGCTGGTTCCCTCTGCAGAGTGCATCCAAATCATTAAAGGGATAGATCACCCAAAAATAATAAAGCAAGTCATCATTTACTCACCCTGGTGTTATAACAGTTATCTTATGGACCATGACCAAAGGCCAATATCAGGACTTTCATTAAATGCATAAAATTTCATATCCAGCAGATTTTTTTTTTTTTTAATTATCTTTTTGTGGTCCATAAAAGAAAGAAAGGGATAGGGGATTTAAACAGTATATTAAATTGCTTTTCATTTTTAGATAGATTTTCTTTAATGCACAGCTAGCCATGGATTATTCCTGCTTACGCCTTGGTCAGTTGTCAGCAATGACAACTTAAAGCTATTATTGATGTTTGCAGCACCATTTTTATTTATTTAGTCAATTATGGCTCATTAGATCTACATTTCTGTCTACTTTGAATGAGACAGAGAATACAGTAGTGTGTATTATTATTATTATTTTAATGAATGAATGAATTATAACATTTATTTGAAATAATTATCGAGAGAGAAAAAGATATAAATAAATAAACTTACTTTAAGATGTGCTTAAATGGTACAGTGTCACAAAATGCATGCAAACTAGTTAACACAAGCTAACCTTGAATGGAAAAAACTAATTACACACTGTGTAGCACCATTATATAATGGGTGTCTGCTGATGTTTGATAAAAAAAAAAAAAAAATTGTAGAGGCATGTCACTTTTACCATGAGGGCACAGTAAAAAAAAAAAAAAAAAACTCATCAGGGATGGGAGACCATTAAAGGTGCCATCGAACATTTTTTTACAAGATGTAATATAAGTCTAAGGTGTCCCCTGAATGTGTCTGTGAAGTTTCAGCTCAAAATACCCTATAGATTTTTTTAAATACATTTTTTTAACTGTCTATTTTGGGGCATCATTAACTGTGCACCGATTCAGGGGCTACTGGCCCTTTAAATCTTGTGCTCCCTGCCCATCGAGCTCGCAACTCTATAATACAGTGCATTTACAAAGTTCACACAGCTAATATAACCCTCAAATGGATCTTTACAAGATGTTTGTCATGCATACTGCATGCATGCTTCGGGTCATGTGAGTATAGTATTTATTTGGGTGTTTATATTTGATTCTGAATGAGTTTGAGGCTGTGCTCCGTGGCTAAAGCTAACATTACACACTGTTGGAGAGATTTATAAAGAATGAAGTTGTGTTTATGCATTATACAGACTGCAAGTATTTAAAATGAAAATAGCGACGGCTCTTGTCTCCGTGAATACAGTAATAAACGATGGTAACTTTAACCACATTTAACAGTACATTACCAACATGCTAACGAAACATTTAGAAAGACAATTCACAAATATCACTAAAAATATCATGTTATCATGGATCATGTCAGTTATTATTGCTCCATCTGCCATTTTTCGCTGTTGTTCTTGCTTGCTTACCTAGTCTGATGATTCAGCTGTGCACAGATCCAGATGTTAATACTGGCTGCCCTTGTGTAATGCCTTGAACATGGGCTGGCATATGCAAATATTGGGGTGTACACCCCGACTGTTACGTAACAGTCGGTGTTACGTTGAGATTCGCCTGTTCTTCGGAGGTCTTTTAAACAAATGAGATTTATATAAGGAGGAGGAAACAATGGAGTTTGAGACTCACTGTATGTCATTTCCATGTACTGAACTCTTGTTATTCAACTATGTCCAGGTAAATTCAGTTTTTAATTCTAGGTCACCTTTAAGAATTTTAAAAAACTTCATTGTATAAATATTTATGTTTTACTTCTTTAAAAAAAAAAATAAATAAATAAATAAATATATATATATATATATATATATATATATATATATATATATATATATATATATATATATATATTCCATGGAATGTCTGGATATTGAATTCTGATTGGCTGGCAGGTATGCAGTAAAACCGTTTAATGCACAAGTAGTTCCAATTCATTTTTATCACCGTTCTATATTAATACGCTGCTTTAATTGATGCACACTAGAGAGAGAGAGAGGTCGGAGATCGCATTGCGCTGTACACATACATAATCTTGTTGTCAGCGCTTCTGTGATTCTTATTAATAAAATAGCCATGCAGGTCCTAAAGTTGAGTAGCAAATATGGTAAAGTCAACAGAGCTCTCACAAAAGTTATAGAGAATAAATAGTTTCATTATATTAGAAAGTTTAAGGTTACATTTTAAGGCTTCTAAGCACTTCCAAGCAGCGTTTATTGGTGGCTTTAAAGAATAAAAGCTTCTGCACCAAATTTTACTTTTAGGGGTTGAATAATTTTGAACATGAACATTTAGAGCCATTTTGATTTCATTATTCATCAACTGCGTTCTCAGAATTACTCAAATGTGTATTAGAAATGTGTACTGATGCCTTTGTTGGATTGGTTTCACAAAATTTTGTTCTCTGCAGCAAAATATCTTGCAGGTCAAGGAGGTTGAATAATTTTGATTGCAACTGTATGAAAAACACATAAACTTAGATTTTTCCAAACCCCCACCATCTAATATACATGTTAATTAAAGAAGAAATTTGTTAAGAGAGCAATCCTGTATATTTCTTTTTTTTTTTCTAAATAAGAAATAAAATTGAACTCAATATTGAAATGCATCAAGATCAACACGAAAGTCACTTAAACATACACAGTCTTATTTCTGTGCATTAAACTGAGTAACTAAACTAAATATTCCAGCCTGTCAAGCAAAACACACTTACTTGTCTCCTTTTTTCTTTTTCAGTGCTCTGATTACAGATGTTTCACTGCTGTCATTGGCATGCTTGTCATCTGACAAGGATTTTGTGAATAATTGAATAATTTGAATAATAATAAATGGATAATTTCTATTCTTGTGCCATGATTGTCCTTTAAATATTTGTATTCATTTGTTCTAGTTGTGTTTTTCACCAGTGTCCTTTTTTAATACATATTAGTTAATAATTTTCTATACTGCTGTAGTATTTAGACATTTTGAGCATTGCATATCACAAATCAGTGACTTTGTTTTGTTTTGTTTAAATGTTTAATGGGTTTGAAACCATAGATATAATTATGTGATTACTTGTAGATAATACATAAGGACAGTTATGCACTTGTTTTGTCTTAATTGTAATTTATGATACTGCATTTTACAAATGGGAGAAAACTCTTTGTTCTTTGACCAGCAGTGCTTGGACACTTACCTGTGATTATCATAAATAACTTAAAAATAATATAGATAATAAGGGATTGAGTAAGTCTGAGCTTTTTTGCAAAGCACAACACAACTGTTGCAGGTGGGTTAAGAATATAGTGAAAGCTTGGATGTCTGATACATAAAAGTGTGTTTTGTCTTTATCCTATTTTGCACATAGCAAATTTATGGAATTAACGGAGATGTCTCCCTCTTAGGGAGGATTTTTGTCTCCCAGAAATGAATTTTATTAAAAGTCAAAATAATTAATTGTTTATAGCAAACGGATGAATTTTTGTTCCTTTTTGTAAAATTATATTTTCTCACAAACGTACCACGAAGCAATAACATCTTTTAAAGAAATGCAGTTTGTTAATTAAATGATGAGGTATGACGTCGCAGACTAAAAACGCACGGAACACACTAGGACATGTAGCCTACTGGTATTGAAATTACGGGCCAGTGACGTTGTAGCTACGTTGCCAGTAAGTCATGAAATTACCAAGTTATTACGAATAGAGTACCTATCTGGGACGTTGTTGGTTATCTTGTTACGTTAGGAGGACGTACTGACGACGTTGTGAGTTGGTGATGGGATGGTAATGGAATTACGAGCACATGACGTCGTGGTTACGTTGTCTGTTGGTAAGTCACGAAATTACCAAAAAGTACGAATACGTTACGTAACGGTTACGTCGTGTGTTAGCAGGGTAGATGTTACAGATATGAGGCCGACGTTCCGCTCTGCGGCCGACGTTGGCCACATGTATGTGTGCTATCTGGGTTTTCATTTGAAGTCCTTGAAGTCTATAAAGAAAAAAAAGGGGAAGTTACTGTCATAATAACTTGCATTGAAATATCTTTTCTTACTTTTATTTGTATTAATTGTGTTTTCTTTATTTATTTTATTGTTTTTGTTATTCTTCTAATTTGGTGCATTTCAATTAAGTCAACCATTGGCTTTTGGCAAATAACACCTGAATCGAACATCTTACCGTGTCTTACCGTGATTCATTGTTGTTGTTGAGCTCCTTATTCTCCATAGGCGAACCTGAACTCCTGAAAAGCTGGTCCATACTCAAAATCCATCGTGTCTGCAGTACTTGTGCAGCGGGTTACACAGCGTTATGATATAGTCTTCTACATTACCTCCTTCTGTTACCAACCTACGAATTTCATCATCACTCAGTTCCATATTACGCTCCAAAGTATCGTCATTTGTCCGGCTAACTGAACAATGCCCTATCTGATCATTTTCATTATCATCCGTAGACATTTCTAACCATTCATTTTGTTCGTTTATGAGACTAGGCTGACAGGTGTATTTTCACCCGTGGCCATCAACATTTGTAATTGATCTCTTATTAATGTACGTATCTGTTCATCGTTCGTTCTAGGTCTTAATACTATTTGTTCATTATCATCGTCATGATCATCGCGACACCTTTTAGAAGTCATTTTTGATTTTTATTTATTTATTATTTCTCTCTCTCTCTTAGAAACAAACGCTTGCTCAGCCTTCCCCACACACAATTATAAAACGTTAGAAGTTACAAAATACATATCGAAATATGGCACAATGTGTAATATCAGTAAATAGCATACCATCGTTACCAAAAATAGCGAATGACTTTCAGATTATAAACAAACACTTAAACACATGCATACAAAATTATCGATAACAAAAACAAAACAGTCAACATGTAGAATTAAGTATTATCTCATCATCATCATCATCATCATCATCATCTATCCCTCCCCATAATGATATTTTGTACATCCAATAACACCCTTTGAATAATATTTAAGCGTTCAGACATTAGACTTAACGCAACAAAGGAAAGCTGTTGTTCTCCCCTTACTTCTGAGAGCCTGCAGTTGTCTGTTTTAATCCAGAAGCTGATTATGAGCGTTCATCCAGAAATCGGCAGCGTGGCTTAGGGCAATGGTGTGCTGTTGTTGACACGCTATTATATTCTGTAGGATGGATATCACATCGGATTGTGAAGAGCGTACAATCTCTTCGACCTCTTGATATGATAAAGGCAGGCAAGCTAAATTCAAAATTCATTTAAAATTCCGGTTGATCTTGTTCATCATTGAAAAGCTGAGTTGTGGCAGATGTTGTTCATTAAAAAGATATCCTGTATCGTCCTCATCCGAGCTTGAATCAGAATCGAAATTGTTGCAAGCCTCCTCCTGGGATTCCACGTATAATGTTAGACCTCTCTCGTCGTAATCTTGGTCTGTGTAAATACAATTTAAAGTTTATTTATTAAATGTGTCATGCGTAATATATATATATATATATATATATATATATATATATATATATATATATTAGTCCATCGTCTTACCTATATCCACCGTCGCGCTTAAACACCCTTCTTTTGGCAGAGGACGATCGCTTCCGTTCTCTCACTTTTGCCATATAAAAGAGCGCAATTATCAGACGGTAATTTATATATCGCGACAAACCTAATTTCCGTTTCATTCTGAGACTGTGGCGGGACAAATTAGAATGTGGCGGGCCGCCACAGTCTAGTCAATGTATGGGAAACACTGCGATATGTATTACTATTTATTAATTGATGCATCAAATTACATGAGCCTGAGAAAAACGCATCCTCTCCCGCTCAAACTTGCTGCTCATTTACACATTAAAGCGTATGCTCTTATGATCAAACGATCCTTTCAGCCTTCTCCTTAACGCTGCGTGGTGCTATTATCTGTATCATAAACACACTAGGCTGCATCCCGCTCAAAACATCACCAGGACTCCGCAGGTATGTATGTGCGTAGGTGCATGCGAGCGATCGTCTTACATCTTGTCAGGGGTCACTGAACCCCATCCTTCCTTAACCTCTGTGCGAACTCAACAGACACCCCTGCAATAAAACAATTCCAGGGACATCAGTAGGAAAATAATTATCTGTATGTAATTATCTGTGTGTGTGTGTGTGTGTGTGTGTGTGTGTGTGTGTGTGTGTGTGTGTGTGTGCGTGTGATAAATGTCTGATACGTTAAAAGCGTTAGTCCTGTACACATTCGTAGTGAGCTAAGTCCATTAAAGTATTATTATTTATAAGAGTTATTTTATTATCATTTAAATACGCATGCGCAATCTATCGCTCTGGCATTGAGGTGGGTGTGTTAGGGGCGGATGACATCGATGTTTGGAGGCGTGTTAGGGGCGGAGACTCGGGTGCGTCTTCACAGGCCGTTCTGCCTTCATTCTGTATCCGGCGATGCAGAGGAAGGACCTGTTTCACAGAGTAGTAAGAAATATTTATTGTTAGAAATGTTTTTTGCTTTTTAAAAGTCATTTGTCTTTTAACAACACTATTTAATATACTTAATGATAATGCGTTTGTTTGATACTTTTGTTAAAATCTTCTGTTTAATTAATTAATTAACGTCCTTTTTAAATATACATTCTATCTTTTGGCATTGAGGTGGGAGTGTTAGGGGCGGAGACTTGGGGCATTTTCACGGCCCATTTTGACTTCTTACTGCTCTGTGAAACACGTCCTATCTCATCCCTGGCAAATTCAGAATGAATTATTTATTGTTAAAAAACTTTAACAACAAATGTTAGAAATGTTTTTGCTTGAAAAACCCATTTGTATTTTAACAACTATTGCTTGATATACTTAATGTGCTTAATGTTACTTAGTGCACTTGTTTTATACTTTTGTTTCAGAAAATCTAACAACATTTTAAATTGCCTTTGTGTCTGTACAATTCATTAATGTCTTTTTAAAAAACATTTAAATAAGTGAAATAACTTTCTTTAATAAAAACATCCCTTTAAAAACACGTCTGTCATCCCGATACACTGTTTTACATTTTAAAGTTTTAAGCATCATTTTTGAATACTTTTTGATCGTTTTCAAACATTTTCACTTCAAAAACACACAAAGTCCAAAACACATTGTCACGATCACGTCTGTTCCTGTCACATCCTGGACTACATTACCCACAATCCTCTCTGCCTATCACATGTTCACTCCACACCAATCACCTTTCGCCACATACAGCCATGCACACACTCCTCACTAATCACCACACCCAGCTGCAGCTCATTACCAGGACTATAAAGGACTTCCACACACACCACCTCACCGCAAAGTATTGTTAACTGTTGTTGCAATTCTGAGCGGTCCCCTGTGTTTTCTGCCTGCCTGTCTGCCTGTCTGCCTGTCTGCCTGTCTGCCTGTCTGCCTGTCTGCCTGTCTGCCTGTCTGCCTGTCTGCCTGCCTGTCTGCCTGCCTGTCTGCCTGTCTGCCTGTCTGCCTGTTTTGCTGTTACCATTCCTGCTTGTTCCCTGTTTATTGACGCGTTGCTGCCTGTCCTGACCCTTTATTTGTATACCGACCTGTGAGTGATATCTGCCAGTCCCGACCTCTGCCTGTACCTGGATTACGATTCTGTCTACCCTCTGCTGTACCTGCTTGCTCCTGATTTACCCTGCCTGTACGACCACGCTTACATTTAATAAAACGCTGCACTTGGATCCCCTGCCTTAGTCTTCATTCACAACAGAATACTTCGCCAAACCCGGATCCAGCAGCTTTTCCGAGCGTGCCCAGTCTCAACATGGACCCAGCGGTGCGATTGGTCAGCCTTCGCCAAGGTACCCGTACCCTCGAGGTGCACATTCAGAACTTTTTAGATATCGCTCATTTGTCTGATCTGCCGGACTGTGCCCTCAACGACTTTTTTTGTTTTGGGTTAAACAAACCACTAAAGAACAATTTAATCACCAACGGTCCCCGAGAATCATTCAGTGAATTTCTGGACTTTGCCCTGTTAACAGTTGGTTCACATTTTACCGTGGGTGTCGCGGAGGATTCCGACACCACGGTGAATCCCGTAATAGCAGCCACGCCCGAGAACACGCACAAAATGGCGGCCACAACAACAACTCACGTCCTCCCAGATCTTCCAGAGTCAAGTCACGCCTCCGCTGATCGCCCAGAGCCACGTCACGTCTCTGGATCTGTCCAAGGGCGCAGAAGACTACGTTCTAGTGTGGTTGATCCTCCACTGACTTCAGCTCGAGCAGCTGGCATTCCGAAGCCTCAGCTAGCCGCTTCGCTCTCAAGCCAGCCGACCGCTTCGCACTCAAATCAGCCGGCCGCTTCGCTCTCAAGCCCGGTGGCCGCTTCGCACTCAAGCCCGGTGGCCGCTTCGCACTCAAGCCCGGTGGCCGCTTCGCACTAAAGCCAGCCGGCCGCTTCGCACTCAAGCCAGCCGGCCGCTTCGCACTCAAGCCAGCCGGTCGCTTCGCACTCAAGTCAGCCGGCCGCTTCGCACTCAAGCCAGTCTGCCGCTTCGCTCTCAAGCCTGCCGGACGCTTCGCACGCAAGTTCGCCGGTCGCAACGCTCTCAAGTTCGCCGGTCGCAACGCTCTCAAGTTCGCCGGTCGCAACGCTCTCAAGTTCGCCGGTCGCAACGCTCTCAAGTTCGCCGGTCGCAACGCTCTCAAGTTCGCCGGTCGCTATGGACTCAGGCGCCCTGGACGCGATGGACAAAAGGGCTGCTCTGCCAGTGCCCACGGGCAAGATGGCCGCCCCTGCGGTACGTAAGGATGCAGGGGGCGTTCCAGCCACTGAGTCTGCTCCAGAACCCGATCCAACCAGTGAACCATCGCCTCACCCTCAGAAGAGGAGGAGGAGGAGGAGGAGGAGGAGGAGGAAGAAGGCGTCCTCCTGTCCTCAAGACACAAACGCCCTTCAAGAGGCCTCTGTGGGCCTGGAGACCATTCCAGAGGTCTCTCCTGTTCCGCCCAAGTGCCTTGCCCTGCCGGCGCCACCTGTATACCTGAGGGTGGGGAGATTGTGGGTGGGGACCTTGCTTGGTCACTGCCGTCATCGGCCTTTGTACTGTTATGGCCACCCATGGACTGTAGCCCACTATGGCCATTAATGGATTCTGACCCACCGTGGTCATTCACGGACTCTGTCTCGCCGTGGCTGCCTAAGCCACCTGACCTGCCGCGACTGCTCAAGCCGCCAAACCTGCCGTGGTTGCCTGAACCACCTGACCTGCTGTGGCTGCTCAAGCCACCTGACCCGCCGTGGCTTCCTGACACACCTGACCTGCCGTGGGCGCCCGAGCCACCTGACCCGCCGCGGCCGCCCGTAATTCCTGACCCGCCGTGGCCGCCCGTGGCACCTGACCCGCCATGGTTGCCCTGGAACTTGCATTGGAGACCCTATTCCCGTCTGAACTCCAATGCACCCACCCCCCCTCCCTATTCGTGCCATTTACGTCGCGAGGACGCGCCTTCTGGAAGGGGGGCATTATATCACGATCACGTCTGTTCCTGTCACATCCCGGACTACATTACCCACAATCCTCTCTGCCTATCACATGTTCACTCCAGACCAATCACCTGTCGCCACATACAGCCATGCACACACTCCTCACTAATCACCACACCCAGCTGCAGCTCATTACCAGGACTATAAAGGACCTCCACACACACCACCTCACCACGAAGTATTGTTAACTGTTGATGCAATTCTGAGCGTTCCCCTGTGTTTTTTGTCTGCCTGTTTTGCTGTTACCGTTCCTGCTTGTTCCCTGTTTATTGACCCGTTGCTGCCTGTCCTGACCCTTGCTTTGTATACCGACCTGTGAGTGATATCTGCCAGTCCCGACCTCTGCCTGTACCTGGATTACGATTCTGTCTACCCTCTGCTGTACGTGCTTGCTCCTGATTTACCCTGCCTGTACGACCACGCTTACATTTAATAAAACGCTGCACTTGGATCCCCTGCCTGAGTCTCCATTCACAACACACAGTCATAAATTCCTTAGTAGGGTTAATAGGGAGGGGTAGTGGGGTAGTGGGGGGGAGGACAAAAACAGGTGGCCAAAACAGGTGTCCAAACAGGTGTCCAGTCCGGAGGGAGGGGTGGGAGGGAGGTGTGGGGGGAATATTTTTATGGGGGTCATAAATCAATCATTTTGACATAAAGTAGCCTATAACCCTCTCTCTGGTGGGATTATAGATCCTGCCGTCTGTTTGGGTCTGGCCACATGATCCACCACCATTACTCTAATGTCATATGAAATATTGTTCAGTGCATAGCCTCTTTGACCTACTCCTCTCTCTCTCTTTGTCTTCCTCTTCCTCTGCCTCCACCTCTTGCTCTCCATGCTTCCAAAGTTCTCAAAATGGCTTACAGTTTTTTACAGATGCTAGGACACATTTCTCAATACTTAGGTCACTTTTGCAAAACTCTTCATATAGTTCTCCAAACCAACTTTCATCTTGGCTCAGCAGTTCATTTCACATTCAAAATGCACTAAATCTACCAAAACACTTCATTCATGTCTTAAATCAACTCATTCTTCCAGAACACTAGCAAAGGTTTTCACCCAGCGAACACACTTTGTCAGTCATAAAATACTGATCTAAAAACACTAACATCAGTTAGCATTATACAATGTTTTCTTTTTTAAAATTTCTTTATAAAACAAGAATGACACTCTCTATTGTTTATAATTCACTGCAGTACATGTTACATGGTCCATGTTTACATTACAGAACAAAATTATTCCTAAGTTTCCCCTTTTGAATGGATGGTAATGAAAGTGAAAAACGAATGCTTGTGTAGGTGTTCAATTTCATCTAATTGCTTTGATAGTATTTGATTTTTTAGATTCAGAATATATTTCATAACTATATTACTGTAGAAATGCAGCATATTTCTGTCTTATTCAGTTTTGTATTATGTTATTGTTTTGAACATAAGTTTAACAGTTTTGAAAACAGTATGTAAGCATGTGCAGATTGGCCTGTACGTACAAAGAGTTTTGGTAGTGAGTGAGAAAAGAATTCATGAAATTTGAGAGATGTAGTCATTGAATGCATTTTGTTGCCAAAGCAATGATAATTGATCCTCAGTTTAGCCCACATAGACTTCTGTTGTGCTCACTGTGTGAAGAGTTTTGCAAAAGTGACCTAAGTATTGAGAAATGTGTCCTAGCGTCTGTAAAAAAACTGTAACTGAGGCCTTTTTGTAGCTGGCTGATTGGTGTTCAGTTTTGTAAGTAAGTGTTTTGAGCTGTGTATTTGAGTTGTTGCAATTACCCGATGTGTTTTGTATTTTGGATACATGTGTTTTCCAAATGGCACCCTGAGATTTCATTTTTGAACGAAGTGTCTTATTTATGAAATAGAGTGTAGTATGCAGGACCAAGTGTGTTGCATAAAGGAGTAAGTGTGTTGCAGAATTGCAACTAGAGTGCAAAGCAGCGCTTTTGTTTAAATTATGGGTACATGTGTTTGAGGTATGGTAACAAAAGCTTCAAGTTGTGTTACTTTAGTCAAAGCATGGGTCTATAGTGTTCAAACCACGGGCAAAAACTGTAAGCACCTAAGTGTCTGCACACCTGATGGCTGTGTTTGATCAATTGGTTTATAGGGGTGGTATTTTGGAAAGCAGTGTCTTGAAATGGCAAAGAAGCGACATTATGTTAGATTTCTGTGTCTAATGTAGAGAATTGTGTTTAGTGTTGTGCAAAACAATGTGTGTAGTGTTTTGCAAAAAGTGTGAGGCTGAAAATGTGTTTATAGTTCTGCAGATCTAGGCTAAGGTTTTACTCCATGAGTGTAGAGTTTCAGTAACTGTGTGTTATTTTTAATTTTAGTGTGTAAGCAATCGTAAAAAACTGTAAAGCAGAGTTCATAGTTAAACAGGCAAGGGTCAAACAGTGGCAAACAGGTATGGCAGAGAGCAGGCAGAATCGTAGAACAGGCAGGGAATCGGGACAGGCAGATATCATTCACAAAACCAGGAAACGATAAACAGTCCAAAAGGTCCAAAGGGCAGGCAGCAGGAATCGTACACGGGGAACAGACAGGATCAGAAGCAGGCAGGCAGACAGGCAGACAGGCAGACAGGCAGACAGGCAGACAGGCAGACAGGCAGACAGGCAGACTGACAAACTGGGTAAATAACGCTTGGAAATGCTACAGAGTAAACAAGACCTCGCAATGTGTGGTGAATGAGAGTCTTATATAGTCCGGTGAATGAGCTTCAGCTGTATGTGGCAATTAGTGATTGGTGTGGAGTGTGTGCATGTGACTGGCAGGGAGGATTATGGGAACTGGAGTCCAGAATGAACAGGAACATGACTTCACATTCATGAAAATATTTATTTCTCACATTGTAAAACCAATCAATACATCAATGCCTTTCCAAAGGTTACATTTTGCACTGAAAATCAGAACATATTCTAAATGCAATATAGTACACGAACAAAAACATTTGTGGAGACAAAACTAAAGCATGATTTTAAAAGAAAAAAAACAAAAAAAAAACAAAACAAAAACAATAGAAAAAACGGCTAAGCATCATCTCTGGCCTAGCTGGATTTGGCCATAGCACTTCTTCCACATCACAGGAACTGTCCTCTCTCATAAGACAGTGATGGAAGAATCTTCTTGAAAGGTGAATCCATCCTTTCACAGACCCTGCATCAGTTAGGTCAGGCCTTCTCCATGGCTTGAATGAGGCACATCCAGACATAGGGCTAGATATTGTAAACCTATGCCAAAAAAAAAACTCCTCAATGGGTTTAAGGAAGGAACAGCATGGTGGGAGGTATTGGAGTAAAAATTGTGGATGTTAATGAAACCAGTTTTGGATCAGAGCAGATAGGTGGAAATATGACAATGTATCTCATCTGCTCTGCATCCATTTGGTCTTCTGCTGTGACGATTTTGTGCAGTCTGTCTAAAATGTGAATATGTGCTGTATTGTAAGGGCCTAAGTTGGCATGCTGGTGAAGGAACATATATTGTGATGTTACCACCACATTGGCCCGGGACATTCAAAATTATGTTTCTCCCTCTCCCTCTTACTGCAACATTGCATTTCATTTTGTTGAAGACACATAAACTCACCTTTTGCCTTTTTATAGTACTTGCAATTGTTGAGTTTACAGTTAAGCACCTGAGTGTCTGCACACCTGACATTTGATCAATGTGTTTGATCAATTGGTTTATAGACGTGGTATTTTGTAAAGCAGTGTATTGAAATGTCAAAGATGTGACATTATGTTAGATTTCTGGGTAACACTTTACAATAACAGTACATGAATAATCATGAACTAATACCTGAATTAATAGTTACTTCAACATGAACTCAAGATTAATTAAGTAAGATATGAACTGATCATGAACTAATGAAGAGTGATAAGTAACTACGACAGGAGTCATAAGGATTCATGCATAAAAACAGAAGCCTTAACTATGCGTTAATGTTTGATAATTAATGCATTAATTAACATTTAGGGTAAACTAAATCAAACAGTCTCTATAAGAAGGAATAATAAATATTTGGACTAAATAAATTTAAACAATTTATTATTGTTAGAATTTAAACTAATGACATCAGCAGCTTCATTATAAACATTACTGAAAGGCACAGGATTAGTTTGTCATTTTACTGATCCTCCTTATCAAACATATAAAATACTAAATACAGTAATAATTTATCTTAAAAGGTCTTAATATGTTTTTTGACATTCTTTCCAACCAAACTAAACTACTGTGACTTACAACAGTTCCTGAGGAACTGAGAATAACCAAAAAGATAACCAAACAGGAAACATGAACTAAGGTCAGGGAGCATTTGCTGGGACCAGATTCAGAAGTTCACTCTCCATCCAGACGCAGGCTGTGATCATACTCTACCTCCATTCTCTGACTTTTTGAAAAGTCACACATCACTTAAAGGTGCTAAAGAGGATGTTTTGTTTTATACATTTTTGCAATATTACTTGAAACTGTCTTTACTAACTGATAAAAGACTATTTATTAGGTGCACTGAAAGGAATACTATTAATATACATCATCTGTGCACGAGGTAGGGCCTTAAAAACATTCCTTGTGAAAGACGTGCGCAGATTCGCTCTCTGGCTTGTCAATCACTGCCATGACATTCCTTGTGAGAGACGTGCACGGCTGCGCGCTCCAGTAACTTTCCACACTCTACAGGCCGCATGCAATGTTTTTGTCAGGAGACAGGAGTAACAACTGCAGATTATGAGTTACCTGCGGTGAGTCCGACATAATGAATCCACTAACACGACACAGCGAATGCTGGTGGTAAACACTCGTGTTCCAATACTCGTGCACAAGTTTTGGGAGGCGTTCCCTCGAAATGAGCTGTGAAGGAGGGGGGTTGTTCTTACGCATGCGCTCATTTCAGAAACTCACTAACAGTCGTTGGTTTCTCAGTCGACGAAAATATCCTCTTTAGCACCTTTAACTGGGCTGAATACTTATATAGTTGTGTTAGTACATGTGTATTTGATAAATACTGATAATGATAATCATGAGCTGAATTTGGTAAGTAGTTAACAGTGAATTAATTATGATGTGCCCCCTCAAGTAAAGTCATGACATAATTATGCATTAACAAACCATTAGTTGATGTTAATATATGGTTAGTTAATAATGAATTAAGTATGATGTGTCCCCTGAGGTAAAGTCATGACATAAGTATAAATTAACAAACCATTACTTGATGTTAGTACATGGTTAGTTAATAATGAGTTAATTATGATTGTGCCCCCTCAAGTAAAGTCATAACACAATGCACTTACAAATCATTAAAGGGATAGTTCACCCAAAAATGAAAATTTGATGTTTATCAGCTTACCCCCAGTGCATCCAAGATGTAGGTGACATTTTTTCTTCAGTCGATCACAAATGATGATTTTTAACTGCAACCGCTGCCCTCTGTCATTCAAATAATTGCAGTAGATGGGAACTTCATCTATAAGAGTGAATAAACCTTGCTTAGATAAATCCAAATGAAACCCTGCGGTTCGTGACGACACATTAATGTCTTAAGACACAAAACGATCAGTTTGTGAGAGAAACCGAACATTATTTATATCATTTTTTACCTCTAATACACCACTATGTCCAACTCCGTTCAGCTTCCTGCTAGTGAGGTCAAAAAACGCATTCTGAAGACGGAAGTGATGTCTCGCTCATATACTTCAATGAGCGCGAGACATCACTTCCGTTGTCAGAGCGCGATCTGACCTCACTCACCGGAAGCTGAACGGAGTTGGACATAGTGGTGTATTAGAGGTAAAAAATGATATAAATAATGTTCGGTTTCTCTCACAAACTGATCGTTTCGTGTCTTAGGACATTAATGTGTCGTCACGAGAACAGGGTTTCATTTGGATTTGTCTAAGCAAGGTTTATTCACTCTTATAGATTAAGTTCCCATCTACTGCAATTATTTGAATGACAGAGGGCAGCGGTTGCACTTAAAAATCATAATTTGTGATCGACTGAAGAAAAAATGTCACCTACATCTTGGATGCACTGGGGGTAAGCAGATAAACATCAAATTTTCATTTTTGGGCGAACTATCCCTTTAACTAATATATGAATAAACACTAAGAGTGCCATCTTTATTCCTTTACACCCCGGTACAAAAAAACTAAAAGTATTTGTATTTTATTTGTATTTATATAATTAAACATATATGGACTTGAAAACAAGCCATAAACATACCTGTAAAGATACACATAAGGCACATTTACATGTAAAATCGCGCGCATCCACAAGCTAATGTTAATCAAAGCATTTACATTTAAACAACAAAAATACAAATACAGTTAATAACTGCATATAACCTCCTGAAAATCCCAATAAAACATACATGTAAATATGTCTTTAATTATTAATTCGGTTTACCAAAGCAGTCAACATTTATTAGTTTAAAATGCCAGCAACACAACAAATGCGCCAAGAGAACACCTAGTGTGCGCCACTAATGAGTGTCCCACCAGAAACAAACCCTACAATACTTTAGTTCCGGGAATAAACTATGTCTATTTAGCTATGACTAAATATGAATGAACTATAAAATTCAGAAAACAGTTTAGATCTAATTAAATTTATCAGTGGTAGTTATTCTATTTTCCACATTTGATTAGACAGATCTATGTAATTAATGGCTAAATAATCATGTGCTATTCCAATTATTTGTCACAAAACTGCAGATGGCAGATTATGATATTACAGTGTAAATTATGCCTGTATTAAATCACTTTTAATTCAAATTCAGAGTACTTCTTGTTTACTTTTATGGAGCCTGATTAATTTAGTTTACCCTAAATGTTAATTAATGCATTAATTATCAAACATGTATTAACACGTAGTTAAGGCTGCTGTTTTCATGCATGAATCCGTATGACTCCGGTCGAAGTGAAGGATCACTCTTCATTAGTTTATGATTAGTTAATATCTTAACTAATCATGAGTTCATGTTGAGGTAACTATTAATTTAGGTATTAGATTAAATTAGGTATTATGTCTTCTATCTCTGTGTCGAGTGTAGAGTTTCAGTAACTATTTTTATTTTTAGTGTGTAAGCAATCATAAAAAACTGTAATAGAAATAATCAATAATCATGTTGTACGAAATGTTCACATTTGCATTACATGATCACCATCTCCATGAAAGTACAAGCTGTCTCTAATTCCCAGGGTTAATTACCACATCGCATGCAGTTTGGGGAATACAGCACTCTGAACTTAATTATCGCCCAAGATGAAAACATTATATAACACATAGCCACAAAACTTCCCTATGGTTTGTCATTCTGTAATGTTAACTGTCATTAAAATGTAGAAAAAAGCATTACAAAGAGACAGAACTTACTCGATTACTAACGTAACTTCGGTTCCCTGAGATATGGAACGAGTACTGCGTATAGGGGAAAAGTCTCCCTTTTTCCCACTACTGAGGCCTTTTCAATAACGCAGTGCAGCTGGAAATTTCACGCGCTCTCTCGCCATAGGCCACGCAACCAAGCCGCGCCGTCATTGGTTCAACGACTTGCAATGAGTGAACCAATGACGGCGCGGCTTGGCTGCGTGGCCTATGGCGAGAGAGCGCGCAAACTTTCCAGCCGAAAAGGGCGGGGTACAGCCCTATATAAGCGAGCGTATCGCCATAGGCCACTCAGGCCATATCGACTGAAGCGACGACACTGAGCCGCAGCCGAGTGGCACGGCAAGTAACGCAGTACTCGTTCCGTATCTCAGGGAACCAAGGTTATGTAACCGAGTAAGTTCCTTTTCGATACTTCACTCATACTGCGTATGGGGGAACGAATTCAACCACGCCGTGCCACGGCTGGGGAACGACTGGACCTGACCGGACACCTTGAGGGGACCAATTGTCAAGTGGGAAGGCCGAAGCCGCCGTAACCCCTGTTGCACTACGAGGGAGAAACTCCCAGGTTTGCGCAAAAGGCGGAACTCCTAGGGCAGCGAATTCATGCTGAAAGGACCCGAGCTTGCAAGGTCGGAAGGTCGAACTGATAAAACCTGGCAAAAGTGGACGGCGAGGACCAGCCGGCTGCCTCACAAATGTCTTTAATGGAAACTCCACTGGACCATGCCCAAGATGAGGCCATACCCCTAGTGGAGTGGGCTCTTACTCCTATGGGGCAAGGGGTGCCCTCCAAGGAGTAACAGAGAGCTATAGCATCAACAATCCAATGCGAAAGATGCTGTTTTGAGACCGAAGACCCTTTGGTGCGGCCACCAAAACAAACAAAGAGCTGATCAGACTGCCGAAAAGGACGAGATCGCTCGATATAAATGCGCAACGCCCTGACAGGGCAAAGCAATTCCTGCTCTTGCTCACCCGGCAAGGGGGGAAGTGCAGAGAGCGAAATGACCTGGGATCTGAAAGGTGTAGACAGCACCTTGGGAACGTAGCCCACCTTAGGTTTCAGCACAACTCTAGAGTCGACTGGCCCAAATTCGAGGCATGCAGGGCTAACAGAAAGGGCCTGCAAATCGCCAACACGCTTGATCGATGCCAGTGCAAGCAGCAGGGCGGTCTTAAGCGTCAGGGGCCTGAGGTCTGCCAGATGCAGTGGCTCAAAGGGCGGGCCCTTTAGAGCTCTGAGGACCAACGAGAGGTCCCAGGAAGGAACCGTAGGGGCCCGCGGTGGATGCAACCGCCTGGAACCCCTCAGAAACCTTATGACAAGGTTGTTCCAACCTACTGACTGGCCAGCGATGGGTGCGTGAAACGCTGCAATGGCTGCTACGTAAACCTTGAGCATGGAGGGGGCTCGCCCCGCATCCAAGCGCTCCTGAAGGAAGGACAGTATAGCAGATACGTCGCACTCCTCCGGGTTTAAGTTGCGTGTGGAACACCAGCTAACAAAGACCACCCATTTCTGAGCGTAGAGGCGTCTAGTGGACGGGGCTCTAGCCTGCGAAATGGTATCTAGCACGTTCCTGGGGAGGTCAGACGGCTCCCATCGAGGAACCACAGGTGCAAAGCCAACAGCTCCGGCCCTGGGTGCCAGATCGTTCTGTCCGACTGAGAGAGGAGGTCCCGTCTCAGGGGAATTGGCCAAGGGGCTTTCATGGAAAGCCTGAACAGCTCCGAGGTCCAAACCTGGCACCTCCAGAGCGGGGCCACCAACAGAACTCTGTGCTTGTCTTCCCTGACGCGCCTGATGATCTTAGGGATCAGAGCGATTGGGGGAAAAGCGTAAAGAAGGGAGTTGGGCCAGTGCATCATCCTTCTTTGAAAAATAGATTGGGCAATGAGAGTTGTCTTGAGAGGCAAAGAGGTCTATCTCCGCCCTCCCGAAGGACTCCCAAATGGTATGAACTGTCTGTGGATGGAGCATCCACCCGTCTGAGGGGACATCGCTCCGTGACAGCATATCTGCACCCAGATTTTTCTTCCCAAGTATGTGGGTCGCTCTGAGTGAACCCGTGGAGAAGCCCATTCTAGCAGGCTTTTTGCCAAAGCGCATAGGCGGCTGGACGAGAGACCTCCTTGGCGGTTGATGTAAGAAACCACTGTCATGCTGTCCGATTGGACTAGGACGTGGCGATCCGTCAATTGGGCCTGAAAGACGTGTAGGGCTCGAATCACTGCCAGCATTTCGAGGCAGTTGATATGTAGATGGCTCTCCTCGTGGGACCATGAGCCGAAGGCCGGACTGCCCTCGCACAGAGCGCCCCAACCCAGGTTGGACGCGTCCATCGAAAGCACCGTTCTTCGTGATACCGCCTGCAGGGGTACTCCAAGACTGAATCAAGAGGGGTTCGTCCAGGGCTTCAGGGCTGCTACACAGGCCTGATTGACCTTGAGACGCAAGTGGCCATGCCGCCAGGCGTGAAGAGGGACCCGAATCTTCAGCCAGTACTGAAGAGGCCGCATATGAAGCAGGCCGAGCTGCAGCACAGGGGAGGCTGAAGCCATCAGCCCTAGCAACCTCTGGAACAGCTTCAGAGGGAGGTAGGCTTTGTTCCAGACGGAGGCCGCGAGCTGCTGAATGGTCAGAGCGTGCTCTGACGAGACTACTGCCATCATACGGACTGAGTCGAGGACTGCACCCAGGAACGAGATACGTTGAGTGGGAAGCAGTGAGCTCTTGGCTAAATTGACCCTGAGACCCAGACACTGCAAGTGGCTGAGGAGCATGGATCTGTGGTGCTCCAACTCTGTTCGCGAGCTGGCCAGAATGAGCCAGTCATCGAGGTAGTTCAGAACCCGTATACCCATCTGCCTCAGAGGGGAAAGTGCCGCGTTCATGCACTTCGTGAAGGTGCGAGGAGCTAGAGACAACCCGAAGGGAAGGACCGTATATTGGTAAGCCACACCCTCGGACGCGAATCTCAAGAATCGCCTGTGCTGGGGGGCTATCTGGATGTGAAAGTAAGCATCTTTCAGGTACAGCGAGCAGAACCAGTCCCCGTGACATACTTGTGCGATGATCTGCTTCAGCGTTAGCACTCTGAACTTTCGCTTCATGAGGGAAAGGTTCAGAAGTCTGAGGTCCAAAATGGGTCTGAGACCGCCGTCTTTCTTTGGAACCAGCTGTAGAAGCCCGACTCGCTCTGCAAAGGGCAAACTATTTCTATAGCGTCGTCCGGCTGTATCGTAGTTTGAATAACCCCCCCGTCCCTGGCGTCTTGGGAAAGCCGTGCGCTTAGAGGAACGCGAGCGCTGGCGGTGCTCTTTGGGTGGCGCAGCTTGTGACGCAGAGGGAGCTGGTTTTGTCTGCTGAGCCAGCGCAGGCCTGGGGCGGCTGGGAGCAGACGCGGAGCTTGAACGCTTGGGCAGGAAATGTCTCATCACTTGAAGTCTTTTGTGCTGCCGTAAAGCGCTCTGTTAACCCTTCCACTGCTGGTCCAAAGAGTCCTGATGGGGAGACGGGTGCATCCAGGAAGGCCGTCTTATCCTGATCTTTGATCTCCGTCAGGTTAAGCCATAAATGGCGCTCCAATACAACCAGGCTGGCCATCGATCTCCCATTGGCCTGGGCCGCGGCCTTCGTGGCCTGCAGGGCTAAGTCAGTCACGCTGCGGAGGTCCCTGAAGGCAGTTTCTTCAATGCCAGACTCATCCATGGAGTGGAGACGTTTGGCTTGAAAGACCTGGAAGATGGCCATAGAATGGAGCGCTGAGGCGGCTTGGCCCGCAGAGGCGTACGCTCTTCCTGTGAGGGTGGAGGTGATCCTGCAGGGCTTGGACGGGAGGGAATGCTTAGTCTTCCAGCCCACAGCCGCGGGCGGACAGAGGTGGGCAGCCACTGTTTCATGCAGGGGCGGCAGGTGTTCGTATCCATTTTCCTCCGAGCCATCGACCGAGGTGAGGGCTGACCGGTGAGACGTGTGCAGACGGGCTGAGTATGGGGCGCGCCATGACTTGGCTAGTTCCTCATGAACTTCAGAAAAGAACGGGGCCGAGCATTGTCGAGGGGCTTGGCGGCGGCCTGGAAGAACCCACTCATCCAGGCGGCTTTGCGATGGCTCCTCTGGTGGAGCCCAGTCGAGGTCCAATTCCTCCACGGCCTTAGATAGGACGCGGAAGAGCTCGGCGTCCATACCTGCGCCACGATCAATGGGCTCCAGGGGGGGCAGGGGGGCGGGGTCGTCCGACTCGCCCATCCAGTGCTCGGGTTCGGAGGCTGCCAGAGACATGGAGTTGTCGAGCTGCTCCCCATCAGATCTGCCGAACGAGACAAGGTCGCTTGCATCCGAGGGACGTTGCTCGGAGCGGGAGAACAGAACCGAGGACTGCTCTCTGCTTGGAGAAGGCGAGGCACGCGGGCATTGGGCTGACGTGAGCTCGCTCAGCTCTGTGCGCTGGACCGGTCTACCCCGCTGTCTCTTCCTAGCCGGCTTGCGGGAGGAAGGAGAGAGGACGGCGCGATCGGCGGGGTCACTTCCCTTGAAGAAAGCAGCCCGAGAGCGCAAGGACGCCAGGCTCATGCACTCACAGTGCATGCATGGGACTTGCCCAAGCATCCAACGCACTCGCCGTGGCCGTCTGCGATTGTGTGGCTCTTAGAATGGCGAGGGCCGTAAGCGGTTAGTAAACTGCGTAAAAATGCTCAAATAGATGCGCCGGATGGCGTCAGGAGACGCGCTGAGAACGGGCCGGAAGCAGGAAGCGGGAGGCGGCGGCTCGTCGGCGGCGCGCAGGCGGCAGTCGACGAGGGCGAGGGCGCTGGCGAATCCGGCGACTCAGCAGGGTCCACTGCGGGGCCTGTTCGACGGCGGCAGAGCTTCTTCCAAGGCGGCGAGCTTCTTTCCAGGCGAGCAGGCTTCAGCGAGGAGAAGACGAGTCGTTGCTGAAGGAGAAAGGACTGAGTGGCCTATGGCGATACGCTCGCTTAAATAGGGCTTTACCCCGCCCTTTTCGGTGGGAAAGTTTGCGCGCTCTCTCGTTGGTTCAACGACTTGCAATGAGTGAACCAATGACGATGCAGCTGCACTGCGTTATTGAAAAGGCCTCAGTAGCGGGGAAAAAGGGAGACTTTTCCCCCATACGCAGTACAAGTGAAGTATCGAAAGGGAAATGGGAGCGTTTAGCGGAAGTTCTACCTGGAAGACTCTAATGCACGTCATTGCTAATTATCTAACCAATCATTACACGTCACCTGAGTATATAAGTTCTGTTCCCACCCACTATTGTGTTCAAAGATACCATCGGTGGCGTTCCTCACGATGCGTGTACAGGCCTATTGTGATTATCTAAATATTCACACAGACAATGTTAGCGGTAGTCCGATGTACTACAATGTGAAAATGTTTATTTTAGATGGGATACAATGCTGCAGTCATTTAAGTTCATGTTAGCCTATCATTTTGAACGTTCATTGAAGCGGTCGCGCTATGAGAGTGATCGTATTCGCCGTCTCTAAATTTAAGTGTGCAGGTCCACCCGCGGATTCCATTTTCGAATTTCGTTTCAGCAGTATCATCAAAGGGCCTAGCTATCATCAAAGCAATCTTCAATATTCTCTCGTCATCACTACAACAGCCACCTCATCTCAGTGATAAGTATTTTCATCGTTTTATGCATTTTGATGTCGTTGGGTGTATAATCATACTTTTTTGCTCTTTACATACATCAGCAGAGCCGTACAGTGCAGTCGCACGCATTTATTTGAGACAGAACGGTGCTCGTTCGCATTGTTACAGTCATAGCATGTCGGAATGATCCACTTGAAAGCGGAGTTGGACTCATCGTCTAACAGCAGAAAGAACGACACGCTTTGTAACTTGGGCATGCCGCATAGTGTCGAGTGACTTCCCTTGTAACGTTAGAGGCAGAAAACATGATTTATGTCCTGCGTGGTAATAAGGCTATGTCGTTTGCATACTGCTTATAAACGTGTTTATTCTGAAAAAAAAAAAGCCTACAGGAACGTGTTACATTTCTGTTAAAGTCTCCGTAGATGTCCTATATGCTCAGCTTCATGCACGTGCACCAGATTTTCTTTGTGCAAAAAAGGGACAGTCGATTTTATTCCATAGATATTGCCTTATCTTTCTGCGACTAACGTCATATATTGTGATATGACAAATTTAACAGATTATTTGAATAACCCTTTTCGGAAAGTAGCCTAATTCTAGAACATTTAGGGTGATTTAAATGAAATAAAGGGTGTTTGACATATTTCAGGTAAGTATTCAGATCCAGGAAACGATTCATATAAAATGACACTGCATAGTCTATACTGTATTAAATGAATTTATTTTACCTGTGCTAAAGGCACAATCTCGGCGTGGAATCGCGGGCGCGATTGCAACGAGAGACTGATTTCAGTGCCACACGCGAGTCCCAGCCTGCACTTCCAGGAATAGGAATGAGTCAATTCATTCTACTGAAGTACTTGCAAGTGCTTAAATACTACTCATACAGGTAAGTTTATTTTATGAATTAAACTGAGGTAACGCATCGCTGTTTCACTATCATATTAAACTGCATTTGAGTGTTAAAGTTGTAAACTGCTATCTATTAGTCTGTTGACCGTATACAAGATCAACAGCATGATTGAGCCATCTATGGTGTTGAGCTACAGAACATTAATTCATTCGAGTACTTTTGCTCACCTGTCCATTAATATGCTAGAGCGGCATCTGTTAAATTAGTCGTAAAGCTGTTGCATCTCGTAAACACCATGCTGATGTTGATCCTCGCTATAATTCTTATTCCAGTTTGCTTGCCATGTTCCATAGTGTTGGATGAAACCGTGTGCCACTAGACATCACGCAACTGTCCATGCCTGTTTCCACGGTTACTATCAAAGACTATAGAATAACACACGACATGTCACTCGTTTTTGAATGGGAGAAAGTGTATTGCGCAATATGGTGGAATATGTCCCGCCTTCTAAATAAGAGCCAATCGCCGACTGCTAAAGTCATCACGTCACAGCAGCGGCTCTTAGAAGCACCGGTTTCTATAGAAACGGTCAGACACACACCTCAGAAAGGTCTGCGGGCGGTCGACATACGGAAGCTGTAAGCTTTAAAGTTCTCGTTCTCAAATATGAGATTCCCGCTACAAGCTCGCAAATACGTGACGGCTCGTGAAAGTAAACCATTCGTTTCGCTTAACTTTAATAAAGTGATAACCTGAAGAAATCTTGCAGTATATTTATTGGAATATAAAAAATCTTAACATTGACATACTGTCACAGACATGTCAGGTTCCAACATCACCCAATCACAGCGCGCACCTTCTCCAGAATACTGATCACCGCCACCTGCACCTCATCACTCTCCTCATCAGCAGCACTATAAAGCACTCACGCACACAGCACTCCACGTCCGGTCTCGTTTGCATACCTTACATGTTTATGCTTACCTCAAGGACTCCTTCTCGCATACCTACCTGTCTCCATTGTGTCGTCTCCCATCGTGTGCCTCGTGAGTGTGTTCCTGTCAGCTTCCAAGTGCTCCAACGATCTCCAGTCTCCAGCGTCAAACCTCCTGCAAAGATAAGGACAGTTACCATTCCAAGTATTATCAGTTCCAGTCTAACTTCTACCAGTTCTCTCACCTGTTTCATCCATCTTGCTCTCCTGTGGTCAAAATAAAGACTGTGTTACCTTATACCTGTGTCTGTCCTCCGTCTACTGTAATAGAAGACCGGACCAACACCACTGACCCAGGATGAGCCAACCCGATCCCTTTCAGGAGTTGGTGGATGCGCTCCGGCGCACGCTGACCATCCATCCACCGCCACCATCTCCAGTTCCCCCATTATCACCTGCACCAGCACCAGCTAGCCCCACTGAGCACGTCAACACACCTCCTTCTCTGCCACCGTACGCCAGTCCCATGGCCAAACCAGCGCCCTACTCCGGATCGGCGGAGGATTGCAGCGGATTCCTGCTGCAATGCACACTGGTCCTGGAGATGCAGCCGCACCTGTACCCGAGTGACACCGCCAAGATAGCGTTCATTATCTCTCAACTCAGCGGCAAAGCATTGAAGTGGGCCGATTCCATCTGGTCCCAGCAGGGCGCAATAACCCAATCCTACTCGTCGTTTATTTCCCACTTCCAGGAGGTATTCGGGAAACCCATCACAGACTCTTCAGCTGGTGAGAAACTCTATAATTTGAGACAAGGATCCATGTCCATTTATGATTATGCTTTGCAATTCAGAACGCTTGCAGCCCTCAGCGGATGGAACGAACAAGCCCTGATAACGAACTACCGGCAAGGATTGGATCCTCGGGTGCGGCTGCAACTCGCTGCATGCGAGGACAACATCGGCCTAGAAAAGTTCATCCAGCTCTCCATCCGCTGCGCCACTCGCATGCAGGCGTGCCTCCAAGAGCACCAGGACCAGTTCTTCTCCACCGTGCCACTCTGCCAATCCGAACCCGTCAGCACTCCAGAACCAGCGCAAGAACCCATGGATGTAGAAAACTCTCATCTATCCTATGAAGAACGCCGTCGCCGCCTAATCCTTCGTCTATGTCTTTACTGTGGTGAACCGGGGCATGTGATTGCAGCATGCCCCACACAACCGCCGCGACCCCTGGTGAGTGCCATTATTCCTGCTGCTCGTAAAATGAAACCACTCACTGCTGCCGTCAATCTTACTGCCGCCAATGTTTCTCTTACAGTGGTCGTGCTCATCGACTCGGGGTCCGCCGGCAACTTCATCTCTGGTGCCCTCTGTCGTCAACTCCGTATCAAGACCTCTCCGACTCCGACCATGTACAAGATCTGCTCAATAACCGGCCGACCCCTGAGCCGTAAGCGCGTCCGCTCCGTGGCAGGTCCAGTTCACATTCAAGTTGGACTTCTACATAAAGAAGAGGCGCATCTGCTGGTTCTGGAGGACTCCACCGCTGACGTGGTTCTAGGGCGTCCCTGGTTGGAGCAGCATAACCCGACCATCTCCTGGAAGACGGGCAAAGTCCTGAAGTGGGGCGACACTTGTTTCAAGCACTGTTTGACGGATCTGCCAGTGCCACCAATCTCCTCACCTGATCTCTCTCTCTGCGCCACGTCCATCGAAAGTCCTATTGAACAACGTTTTGTGGATATCCCTGAGTGTTACGCCCCCTTCAGTGACGTATTTTGCCCTCAACGAGCTTCCAAGCTGCCTCCACACCGGCCATGGGATAGTGCCATCGACCTGCTTCCGGGTGAACCAGTGCCCAAGGGAAAGATCTACCCTCTTTCCATCCCGAAGGAGAAGGCCATGGAGGATTACATCAAGGAAGCCCTCGCCCAAGGTTACATCAGGCCGTCTACTTCCCCTGCTGCTTCCAGTTTCTTCTTTGTGGCAAAAAAGGACGGAGGCTTGCGGCCCTGTATTGACTACCGTGCACTCAACAAGATAACAGTAAAGTTCCGCTACCCCCTTCCTCTCGTCCCAGCTGCCCTAGAACATCTCCGTGGTGCCACTGTGTTCACGAAGTTGGACTTCCGCAGCGCTTACAACCTCATCCGGATACGTGAGGGGGACGAGTGGAAGACCGCCCTCATCGCCCCTACTGGCCACTACGAGTACTTGGTTATGCCGTATGGACTAGTCAACGCCCCCTCCGTATTCCAGGACATTCATGAGGTGCTCCGGGAGTTTCTCCATCGGTTTGTCCTGGTCTACATAGACGACATTCTCATTTACTCCCGGAGCCAGGCCGAACATCGCCAACACGTTGCGGAGGTCCTCACATGCCTTCGTCAATACCATCTGTTCCTTAAGGCTGAAAAATGTACTTTCCATCAACCTGCCGTTTCATTCCTGGGATACAACATCGACCACAGTGGCATCCGGATGGACGAGAGGAAGGTGGAATCCATCACCAACTGTCCAGAACCCACCACCATAAAAGAACTCCAGCGTTTCCTCGGTTTCTCAAACTTCTACAGACAATTCATCAAAGGTTACAGTTCAATCGCCCATCCACTCACCAGTTTACTCCGCAACCAGCCCAAGTCTCTGTCCTGGACCCCGGCAGCCACCAACGCCTTCAACCAGCTCAAAGAAGCCTTTACCACCGCTCCCTTACTCGTACATCCTGATCCAGAAAAACAATTCATTGTAGAAGTGGATGCGTCTACAACAGGAGTGGGAGCGGTGTTATCGCAGCAGCAGGGGACCCCAAGTAGACTCCATCCATGCGCCTTCTTCTCCCGCAAGCTCAGCCCGGCGGAAGTCAACTATTCCATCGGAGACAGGGAACTTCTAGTGGTCAAGCTTGCCTTAGAAGAGTGGAGGCATTGGCTGGAGGGCGCCAAACATGCATTTCTAGTATTAACGGACCACAAGAACTCGGAGTACCTTCGCTCTGCGAAAAGATTGAACCCTAGACAAGCTCGCTGGGCCTTGTTTTTCTCCCTCTTTAACTATACGATCTCCTTCCGCCCTGGTACTAAGAATGTGAAAGCGGATGCTCTCTCCCATCTGCATGCCCCAGAAGAAAAGACGGAGGAACCAGAACCCATCATCCCTAGCTCCCTCATCGTGAGTCCCATAACATGGTCAGAAGAGACCATACCCTCCTCCAATGCCTCCACTAACCCTCCGCCGGGCTGCCCACCAGGCTTGCTTTACCTTCCACGGGCACGACGCACTCCCACCATTCACTCAGCCCACACGTCACTTGGCACTGGTCACCCGTGGGCCAATGAGACCCTCTCGTTGCTGAAAGAACGCTTCTGGTGGCCAGGAATGGCAGCCAACGTCAGAAGGTACGTGCAGGGCTGCAGGGAGTGCGCCATCTCCAAGTCTCCTCGTCATCTACCAGCTGGGAAACTCCATCCGCTGCCCGCTCCAGATCGCCCCTGGTCACACCTAGGAGTGGACTTCATATCTGATCTCCCTGTCTCAGAAGGATACACCACCATCCTAGTTGTCGTGGACCGGTTCTCAAAGTCATGTCGTTTAATTCCACTTCCTGGATTACCTACTGCTATGGAGACCGCCAAAATACTCTTCAACCAAGTCTTCAGATACTTCGGAATTCCAGAGGATATCGTCTCCGACCGAGGGCCTCAATTCATATCCCATGTATGGAAGTCCTTCTATTCACTCCTAGGTGTGGCCGTCAGCCTAACATCTGGATATCACCCCCAGTCGAACGGGCAGACGGAGAGGAAGGTTCAGGAGATTGGCCGCTTCCTCCGTACCTTCTGTCACGGCTTACACCGTTTCAAAGCGTACTCGGTTACCAACCCCCACTGTTCCCCTGGGATGGGGAACCCTCCAACGTTCCGGCAGTGGATTACTGGTTCCGAGAGAGCGAGAGGGTCTGGGACTCAGCACACCACCAGCTGCAACGAGCCCTGCGCAGACGCAGGATGGTAGCCGACCTCTGACGTTCCAATACCCCGGTCTTCCAGCCTGGTCAGATGGTTTGGCTATCCACCCATGACATCAGACTGCGTCTGCCCTGCAGAAAGCTGAGTCCCAGGTTCATTGGCCCATTCCCCATCGTAAAGCAGGTCAACCCAGTCACCTATCAACTCTGACTTCCACAAAGGTACCGTATACATCCCATTTTCCATGTGTCACTCCTCAAAGCTCACCATCCCTCTGTTCTTCCCACAGGACCTGACGTGGCTCCCGCCGAACCCCCTCTTCCACTCATCCTGGAGGACGGAGCTGCGTACGAGGTTAGAGAGATCTTGAACTCCCGGCGTCGTGGTGGTCAGCTTGAATACTTGGTGGATTGGGAAGGATATGGCCCCGAAGAACGCTCCTGGGTCCCAAGGGACGACATCTTAGATCAAAGTTTACTCCAAACCTTCCACGACAGTCACCCTGAGAAACCGGCACAGCGGGGAAGAGGACGACCACCACGGCGTCGGGGTTCTCGGCCCTCTGGAGCGGGCCGTGGAGGGGGGGGGTACTGTCACAGACACGTCAGGTTCCAACTTCACCCAATCACAGTGTGCACCTTCTCCAGAATACTGATCACCGCCACCTGCACCTCATCACTCTCCTCATCAGCAGCACTATAAAGCACTCACGCACACAGCACTCCACGTCCGGTCTCGTTTGCATACCCTACATGTTTATGCTTACCTCAAGGACTCCTTCTCGCATACCTACCTGTCTCCATTGTGTCGTCTTCCATCGTGTGCCTCGTCTGCCTCGTGAGTGTGTTCCTGTCAGCGTCCAAGTGCTCCAACGATCTCCAGTCTCCAGCGTCAAACCTCCTGCAAAGATAAGGACAGTTACCATTCCAAGTATTATCAGTTCCAGTCTAACTTCTACCAGTTCTCTCACCTGTTTCATCCATCTTGCTCTCCTGTGGTCAAAATAAAAACTGTGTTACCTTATACCTGTGTCTGTCCTCCGTCTACTGTAACACATAGCATGTAACACTAAGGCCCTATCCCAATTCTACCCCTTACCCCTTCCCCTTTCCCCTTCCCCTTTGTTTCGCGCATTCACGTGAAGGGGTAGGGGTGTCCCAATTCTCATTTGGTTGGAGGGGAAGGGGTAGGGGGAAGGGCCAGGTAGCCCTTCAAATGAAGATTTTTCGGGACCACACTTCAGACGAAGGGGTATGATAAATTTCCAACATGGCCGACTGAGCGAGCAGAGAGACCCATAAATATAAGTATTTTCTTACGGTAAAAAGTATTTTAGTAATAAATAATCACTTGTTTTATGTTGCCTTTAATCTTGTGTTCATGTATACGGTTATGTTCTCTGAAAAAAAGATTTGTAAAAATTGCTATGAAAACAGTTCGCTAATGTTTTTTACTTTATGATAGTTCCACAACATATTTTTTTTTTTTATATTTTATTGAAACACGCGTTGATTTGACAACATAAATTCAAATCCGGTGGCAGCTAACTTATCTTTTTGCCGCATGCCTGATTAATGTATTGTTTTGTTGTGGTTACGTCCATAAATACGTGTACGTTACATGATATAAACAAAAAGTGCATTCAATTTGCGTGCTTATTCATCAGTATTGTATGTTCTGTATTAACCAGGGACTATGCTATCCTTGCGTCATGACTTGTGGATGCGCACATTGAATCATATCTAAAGTGATATATTGTGCTGCCTACTACACACCCGCCTGGTCATAAGCATTTCACTTGTGCTCATTGTGCATTTTCTGGCAGGGTACTCCCGAATGCCTCTTATCTCTTTACTAAGGTATTGAACAATGATGCTCATGGTGTTATACTTTTGCAAAGGTTTGCTAGCTTCAGCCAGGTTCAGCATTGTCAAGTAAAGTGCTTCCCTTTTGCAAGGGCATCGTACGACTAGGTTTCTCAATTTTTATCTGCCCCATGCATTATGTAATCTTGTACTTGTGTCATTCTGAACTGGTTAATTTCTTTGGGGGTTCTTTTAGCAGGTTCTGACAGTTAGATGAATTCTCTCTGCTTAGTTCTTTCTAGCCGTGAGTGGGAACATAGCATATTGTTGCTCTGCCCAGAATGGCCCCTTGACTTCTGCGTTGCATAGAATATATCATACTATCACACTAAATTGCCTATTATTGCCTTTGACTTAGCATTATAGGTATATCGTTATGTTGACATCTCATAAAATCCCCTATTATGGCTTTGCATTAAATGGCCTCTCGTTGCATTCACATTCGATGGCCATCATAACTTTTAGCTTTACATGGAATATTGTTGCCATAACATTAATGGTTTATATTTGTCATCACATTATCATGGCTATCATGACTTTCAGCTTCACAGGGCATGTCGTCGCCATCAGGCATATTGTTGCCATCGGGCAAATCGTTTGCATCGGGCATATCGTTGCCATCGGGCAAATCGTTGCCATCGGCCATATTGTTGCATTGGGCAAATCGTTTGCATCGGGCATATCGTTGCCATCGGCCATCGGGCAAATCGTTTGCATCAGACATACCGTTGCCATAGGGCAAATCGTTTGCATCGGGCATATCGTTGCCATTGGCTATCGGGCATATTGTTGGCATCACATAAAATGGCTTATTACCTCACATTAAATGGTTTTCATTTTTGCATCGAGTGGCATATCATGGTTCTACACAAAGGCCTGTCTTAGCGCTTCATATAATTAAAACATTTCACGGCCACAAGGTAAGTCTGTTTTATGTAACTCCAAGGTCTTCTCAAATTGGCCTGTGGTGTTTAATATAGGATTACCAAGGCTATGTTTATAACAAGCTTTAGGTAAGGTTATAGCTTATCATAAAATCCTGTATTTAAATCTTCTGTGGTAAGTATACTATTGAGACTAACTACCTGTAATGGCGTCAGTTTATATTCCTGATATTTACATCTATATGACTTGCTTATTCGGCTTATCCGGGTATCTCATTCATCTACATCTACTTCCCCTCACTATAGCCTATCGTGGCATCATACATGATCTACATGGCACATTTATACGCTTGCCTATCGGCCTGCTTTGCTTTCATGCTTGACCTAATGTGGCAATGTTACATAATGATTCTTTCTGTTAATGATTAAACATTCATTAATGTCTGTGCATTCATTATCTCTTTCTCTTTGGTAATATTTAGGAATGCATTCAAAGAATCATCCAACTGGTGTGTATTTTCTTCACATTCTCAGTTCTTTTGGGGGTAATACCTCACATCTCTCTAAAGCAAACATTTGTCTTACATTGCAAACACCTTTACCATAATATTCTATTTTGGATATATAGACACAGTTATTCAAAACCTAAAGCTCTTCTTTCATGAGCTCATATGCACATTTCTAAACAAGATTGAAAGTAATAGGCAGAGAGATGTTGAAAAATTTACGGTAAACACGAAAGCAATATTGAAACTTTTTTTTTTTTTTTACTGTAAGCTGTTACATAGAGAATTGTGTGTTGTGTTTTGCAAAAAGTGTTTTATAAAATTGAAAACTGAGTCGAAGCCAGAGAATTAATGTATAGTTTTGCAGATTTGGTGTGCGATTCTGGTGTTTGAGTGTCAGGTTTCAGAAACTGTGTGATAAGTAAGGATTTTGTGTGTAAGCAACTGTAAAATGTTATTTGTGTATTGTACTTTTTAAATTTTTAGTAAAGTACAGCCAAACTATAACACTTTCAGTAGGCTATTTTTCAGAGCTGTCAACACTAGAAAGACGGCAAGCCTATATATATATATATATATATATATATATATATATATATATATATATATATATATAATTATTTTGTGCTTGTGCTTCATCTATATTCTACTACACTATTTAGATCAATCAACATTCAGAAACGGGTGCATATAGTTTTTACAAAGTGAATAAAATAAAAAATAAAAATAAAAGTTTGACTTCCCAGAGGGGCCCAAGAAAGGGCCTGAGGTGAAGCTGGAAGGAGTCGCATAGCGGCATAGGCGGAGCCAAGGAGGTGTCTTGCAGTGGAGGTGAGTCCAGAGAACTGCATGGCAAAAAAAAAAAAAAAAAAAAACAACCCTTGCATTCAAACCTTCCTGTGTACAAACTCTTAGTGCAGTTTTAGTAAAAAGGTTTCTTTGAAAATATGCTACATGTGTTGTCTTTTTAAACATTTATAGTTCATTTATAGTACTTCTATAGCCCTTTTGAATCAAATCTTATGGCATAAATGAATAAGAGATAAGAGATGTCTACCTGTGTATGTCCTTCTATATCTCGACAATCAATGAATGATGTATGCATTTATCAAAAATTCACACAGTATGTATTTTCACACACACAGTATGAGCACATATAATATAAACAGTGTGTGCTAAATCAATTATGTCTGTAAAGATTTACATTAACTTGTTTCATAAATTCTCCATCCTAAAGCTATCAAAATTTCCTTCAAGGGAGTGAATGAAAGAGAGAGAGAGAGAGAGAGAGAGAGAGAGCATAAAGAATAAAAACAAGTTCCTTATCTCTGTTGCCTCAGGGTGGGAATTAAAACATTGAAGAGGGGTGTACATGAGGAACGCCTTCCAAATTGCTCTCATTACTGGATGCATTCACCATGGCAACCTGGCAATTCTAAAACTCACTTATATTCCTGAAATGAGTAAATGTGTACAGTGACCACTCTTTGAACATATGCCTGCCAAATATTTCTTAGCACTTTATATGCTTTCTCAGGCTTGAATGACTTTGAGACAAACTGACATTTTGTTTGGTGTTGCATAAGAGTAATTTCAGTGAGGCATATCGTGTCACACAACACCTCGGTGGAGAGTGGTTGGGCTCTGATAAAGCAAATCCTGTCAAGTAATTTGGCTAACATTTTTGAAAATGAAACCTGGCCAACAATGACAGTTTACATTTGGTACAAAGAGTGATAGAAAAATAATCTATCAATAAATATATCACAAAATCGGATACACAAATGCTTTTTGGAGTCACTGTTATAGTTAGTAGATAATTGGTTGCATCTCGAGAGCCCCATCTCAGTCATAAGCTATCAGTGGCCAGAAATTTGTTTAGATAATGAGAGAAAAAGAAATTCAGTCCTGGCTCCCACAACTGTTATTCACTATAATCCATCTTTATAGCTTCATAAGACCCCTATTTCTAAAGCACTTGTTATAGATTATCAAAGCCCTAGAACAACACGTTTTTAGAAGTCAGAATGCAGATTGAATGCAAATTTAGTCTAATTTTATCTGATTGTGTACAATTGATTGCTGACAACTCGGGAAAACAATGCTTAATAATAATGTAATTGTGGGGATATATGTATATATATATACATATATCCCCACAATTACATTATTATTAAGCATTGTTTTCCCGAGTTGTCGGCAATCAATTGTACACAATCAGATAAAATTAGACTAAATTTGTATATATACAATATAATATAATATATACAGTGGGTACAGAAAGTATTCAGACCCCCTTAAATTTTTCACTCTTTGTTATATTGCAGCCATTTGCTAAAATCATTTAAGTTCATTTTTTTCCTTCATTATTGTACACACAGCACCCAATATTGACAGAAAAACACAGAATTGTTTGTTACATTTTTGCAGATTTATTAAAAAAGAAAAACTGAAATATCACATGGTCCTAAGTATTCAGACCCTTTGCTGTGACACTCATATATTTAACTCAGGTGCTGTCCATTTCTTCTGATCATCCTTGAGATTGTTCTACACCTTCATTTGAGTCCAGTTGTGTTTGATTATACTGATTGGACTTGACTAGGAAAGCCACACACCTGTCTATATAAGACCTTACAGCTCACAGTGCATGTCAGAGCAAAAGAGGATCATGAGGTCAAAGGAACTGCCTGAAGAGCTCAGAGACAGAACTGTGGCAAGGCATAGATCTGGCCAAGGTTACAAAAACATTTCTGCTGCACTTAAGGTTCCTAAGAGCACAGTGGCCTCCATAATCCTTAAATGGAAGACATTTGAGACGACCAGAACCCTTCCTAGAGCTGGCCGTCTGGCCAAACTGAGCTATCGGGGGAGAAGAGCCTTGGTGAGAGAGGTAAAGAAGAACTGAAAGATCACTGTGGCTGAGCTCCAGAGATGCAGTCGGGAGATGGGAGAAAGTTATAGAAAGTCAACCATCACTGCAGCCCTCCTCCAGTCGGAGCATTATGGCAGAGTGGCACGACGGAAGCCTCTCCTCAGTGCAAGACACATGAAAGCCTGCATGGAGTTTGCCAAGATGGTGAGAAATAAGATTCTCTCATCTGATGAGACCAAGATAGATATTTTTGGCCTTAATTCTAAGCGGTATGTGTGGAGAAAACCAGGCACTGCTCATCACCTGTCCAAAACAGTCCCAACAGTGACCATGGTGAGGCATGGTGGTGGGTGTTTTTCAGCTGCAGGGACAGGATGACTGGTTACAATCGAGGGAAAGATGAATGAGGCCAAGAACAGGGATATCCTGGACGAAAACCTTCTCCAGAGTGCTCAGGACCTCAGACTGGGCCGAAGGTTTACCTTCCAACAAGACAATGACCCTAAGCACACAGCTAAAATAACGAAGGAGTGGCTTCACAACAACTCCGTGACTGTTCTTGAATGGCCCAGCCAGAGCCCTGACTTAAACCCAATTGAGCATCTCTGGAGAGACCTAAAAATGGCTGTCTACCAATGTTTACCATCCAACCTGACAGAACTGGAGAGGATCTGCGAGGAGGAATGGCAGAGGATCCCCAAATCCAGGTGTGAAAAAGGGTGCTTCTACTAAATACTGAGCAAAGGGTCTGAATACTTAGGACCATGTGATATTTCAGTTTTTCTTTTTTAATAAATCTGCAAAAATGTCAACAATTCTGTGTTTTTCTGTCAATATGAGGTGATGTGTGTACAATAATGAGGGGAAAAAAAGAGAACTTAAATGATTTTAGCACATGGCTGCAATATAACAAAGAGTGAAAAATTTAAGGGGGTCTGAATACTTTCCGTACCCACTGTATATATATATATATATACACAGTGGCAAGAAAAAAGTATGTGAACCACTTGCAAAATCTGTGAAAATGAGAATTATTTTAATAAAATAAGAGAGATCATACAAAATGCATGTTATTTTTTGTTTAGTACTGTCCTGAGTAAGATATTTTATGTTGTGGCAAAAAATCAACTCCGACTCTACTGCATAAGAGACAAACACGTCCAATTGTCTTTAAAGGTTTTATTTCTTGCAAGAAAGGTCAGACAGGTCATACAGAAACACAAGTAGCTGCAGAGTGTAAGACCAAGAACGAAGGCTTCCCCTCACTTTTATATCTCTAACCTGCAATGCTGAAGCCTCTGTCCTTTCACCATATTTGGAACATCTCTTAGCGGCTGTAGCTTTCCACATTGTTAGCACAGACATGTTTTTAACATATCTTGCATGTCCCCATACCATATCTTGCTCTTTCTATTTCTAACATCTATGTTAACACTATGTTAAACATTACCACTTAAGCCAACATCATACCATGTTCCATAAGCATCATATTTCACAAGAATACAGGTAAAAAGCATATGAAAAATTAAAATTTCCACAACAATTCCCTCTTCTTATCATTCATTGATAACTAATCATTACTTCTACTTCATTTCACATCACAGTCTTAAGGGTTAGCCACTAGTCATTCATATTCATCTTAAAGTAAATTTAAAGGAACACTCCACTTTTTTTGAAAATAGGCTCATTTTCAACTCCCCTAGAGTTAAACAGTTGAGTTTTACTGTTTTCGAATCCATTCAGCCAATCTCCGGTTCTGGCGGTACCACTTTTAGCATAGCTTAGCATAGTTCATTGAATCTGATTAGACCGTTAGCCGTTCCATGGCTGCAGCAGTGCAATGATATTACGCAGCGCCCGTGAGCCCCTGCTTGCACAAGGAACGTGCCTTGCAACCATGGAAACGTTTGTGAGAGACGCTGCGTAATATCATTGCACTGCTGCAGCCATGATACGGCAGCAAAGTTCATTGATTATTACGCCTGAATGAGAGTATAGTTCCTAGCCATATCAGCCTAGAAAATCGCAAATTTTCATTTTCTGTCGGTCTTAGTACACGATTTAACTACAGAAGAGTCAAGTTTTAAATAGGAAAAATATCAAAACTCTTTGGTCATTTTTAAGCGCGATGCTAACGGTCTAATCAGATTCAATGAACTATGCTAAGCTATGCTAAAAGTGGTACCGTCAGAACCGGAGATCGGCTGAATGGATTCGACAACGGTAAAACTCAACTGTTTAACTCTAGGGGAGTTGGATAATGAGCCTATTTTCAAAAAAAAGTGGAGTGTTCCTTTTAAGTTCTTACGTCACATTTACGCTCTTTATTTTTGATCTTCATACAAAAAACAAATTCAGATACATCACCCAATCATAGAAATCCTTAATTTTACATACATATAGCATGCTAATTTAGGTTATATAACATCTTATCACAACAGATCCATTTTGTAGCCCACGATGTGTCATTGATACATCACCCAATCATAGAAATCCTTAATTTTACATACATATAGCATGCTAATTTAGGTTATATAACATCTTATCACAACAGATCCATTTTGTAGCCCACGATGTGTCATTGTCCAACCTCAGTGGTGATTTGGAATTCCTTGAGCTGGTTTCACCTGTACACAAACCTTAGACAGGATAGAAAACATTGCTTTGCAATAGTTCAACATGTCATGTTCACACAATTCTGTTGATGTCACTCGTTGTTTAGCCCCTTCTATTCCCAAAAATGGGTTCTTCCAACCTAATTTAAAATTTTCAGGCATATTTTCAGCCATACATTCGTTAGTTACCATCCCCCTTTTTGATGTATTGTTCATCATCAATTGATCATAGTGGTTGGAGACATGATTCTCTAAACAACATTTGCCATCAACACTAAACTAAACTCCATCTTCAATTCTGCAACCAGATTTTCTCCAGCTTTCTCTGTCTCTGAACATGCTCTGTAAAGAGTTAGAAAAATCAAAGTTATTTTCAGATGACAGATTACACACAATCTCTTGTGTCTGCTCCAGTACTTCCTAAAGAAACAGAAACTTTTTTTTTATTAGTTTGGGCACAAACAAAAATTAAAACCACAGCACCTCAAAGATCGTCTACCACCCCAACCTAACAATGGGCACCTGTGTAGATAGTCACAATTCTTTCCACCTTGACTTCTCCCTTGTATTCTGTCATAAAAGCTCCTAACTTCTCACTGTAACTCACATTGTCACTCTTCTCTTGAGACTCCAGTCTGCAGTCTCAACACACTCTCTGACAAACCGGACCACTTCATTCTTATAGTTAGCTCAAAATTTAGCAGGTACCTCAGCCAATGCTTGGTGTACTTCTGAAGCGCAATTGTTTACTGTGCAATGATTTTCTTTACTCCGTTTCTCAATTGATATTACAATTCTTTCAGTTAGTCTACCCCCTCCAGTGAGGGCCAAAACTCATCTGCTTATACCAAATAGTTAGAGGACAGTAGCCCTGAAACCAACACTTCACATTCCATGGTCACAACTTATCCTTTGCTATTCCAGTCTGTTGTTTTGTCTTTGAAGACAGAGCCATCTACAAACAACACGTCCTCACAGTTATCAAATGGTTTGTCTAGCAGGTCAAGTCATGGTGTACAGACTTGATCAAGGATAGTCAAATAACAATGATGTTCCTTCTCATCATCCTTTGTTCTATGAAGGTTACTGGGCTTTCTGGATAATTTTGTTTACTGCCAGTGTGTCACTGTTTCTCTGCCGCCAAGTCTACATTTTACATTTAGCATTATGATCACACATAGCTGACAGTGTTTAAATTCAGACCCCAAGTTAAATTTAGACAAGGGGTTTTAACCCATGGATGGCAATCTTCAATTTCACAATTCCAATTTTCCATAAATTTACTAATCCAGAGAATAATTCGAATCAATATCATAAATGACAAAAGTGGTCATAATTACCATTAGTAGGCAGAGCTGGATAAACAATCCACTTATAGCTCGTCCCATGTTCTGTGTCGTCTTTTCATCAGATTCAATCAAAATATCTGCTTCTCAAAATTTCTCGTTTCACTTAACCCATCTGTAACGATAAAACACTCATTCACACTAGTTAATGACATATACACTCTCTATGGGGAAAAAAAAATTTCCCCAAACTAACACATACAAAACATAAAGTCCAGTCACTCTCACACTCACTCACACTAGACACACTAGACTATAAACTGCTCACTTTCAAAGTTGCTTTTGGTGTTAAATCTAAAAGCATATCTTTAAACTTCCATTTCTTCAACAGAATCGGGTGTTTTCTGGAGCTTAGGGAAGTTGCATTCAAAAGCCACCAGAGCCATTGGACTGCCTAATAGTGTTAAAGCATGGAGACAGGTTAATGACAGCAGTATTTAATCACTGAAACCATTAGACTGTGCATTCTCTCAGCAGCAACATATCAGTGCTGAGATTATACTCAAGTGAATTTAATTCTCACAACTGTCCATTCAGTGTAGTTTTCTGTCACATCTGTCAAAAAAAGTTATTGGTCATAGAAGAAATTCATCAAAATAATCACTTCTGTCCTTCAAGGTCTATATTACTAATTTAAAGACCTCTTTACACTTTTCAATGTTTTCACTTACAGTTTTCCTTTAACAAATTTCACAACACATTTAACTAATTTACCAACTTAACCTCTTTATGGCAATCATTTCTTTTAACATCTCTGTGTCCATGATTTTCAGCTGAGACACTTTGCTTCACTATAAATAGCTTGTTATCACTTATGACACAAGCTCAGATAGCAGCTTTTAGCTGACTTCGAGTGAGAGAGAGACTGAGGATTTCAGGACTGGTACTCTGCCTTTTATAACTTTTAACATCAAACTTTATCTACTGTCTTTTGACTTTGGCCCAGCTTAAGACTTTGCCAGAAATGACATTAATTTCCAAATAAACAACTATTGTCTTTTCCTCACACATCATGGAAATTAGAGGTTACAAATTTCCAGTCAGGTTGAGTTTCTGTTACAACTGGCAGTCTCATTTTTTGCCATTTAAACTTTTTACCATCAGAAACCACACATTTAGACATTAAAGGTCCTAAATCATTTTAGTTATTTTACATTGTGATAGCGATGCGCTCATCACATAAAAAAATACTTGAGGCTGTTCAACCTTTTTCCACAAAGTGAAACATTCTTTTAGAATTTTCATTTTCACTTTCATAACATTCATTTTCCCTGCTATATTTTCCTTCATCATAGCCACTTATCTCACTATCAAATAGTTAGTCTGCAGATGCAAAACATATTATCAATATGGTTTCTACTGTTTTGCAGAACTACAATATTATTTTACCCATATTTCTACTTCTAGGTTCCACTGACAGCCTTATAGCTGCTTTCTCCTTCAACCGTTCTTATATAAATTGTAGTTCTCAAGACATAATGTCATGCATCCATTTAATGGATGAATAAACAAAACTTTTTTATAAGTTACATTCAATCCTCCTTCCCTACATGCCAATTCTTTCTTCTTCCCTACATGCCAATTCTTTCTGCATTAACCTTCTTTCCCTTCTGTCTGCTTCTTCTAGCCTACAATCTATTGTCTGCTTACATTTCACACTTACTCTTAATTCCCCATAAAATTTAAATTTACATCTACCAGAGAGTCGTGTAGCCACCTGGGTTCGTTTTCTGATTCCAGTGGTGTCCCCTTCTGGACCCTGGCGGTTGGCCCCTCATCCCTTAATCTATTCGGGGTAGGGCTGAGACTACTATTAAGTCCAGGATGATCAGTCACCGTCTGCTCTCGGGTCCAAAAGGCACACCCAAGGAATCCCACTTCCTGACACCAAATTGTTGTGGCAAAAAATCAACTCTGACTCTACTGCATAAGAGACAAACACGTCCAATTGTCTTTAAAGGTTTTATTTCTTGCAAGAAAAGTCAGACAGGTCATACAGAAACACAAGTAGCTGCAGAGTGTAAGACCAAGAACGAAGGCTTCCCCTCACTTTTATATCTCTAACCTTGAGTGGAGACTTCACCCAGAAGTGGTGGATCTCCTATGGAAAAATTTTGGTCGAGCGGAAGTCGACCTATTTGCTTCGGGAGAGTCAACCCAGTGTCCACTCTGGTACTCCCTCACCCATCCAGCACCTCTGGGGCTGGATGCCATGGTACAGACGTGGCCGAGGCAGCGTCTGTATGCATTTCCCCCGATCGCCTTGCTCCCGGGAGTTCTGGAGAAAGTACGCCGGGAGGGGGTCAGCCTAATATTGGTGGCCCCCTTTTGGCCAACCAGAATATGGTTCTCGGACCTAGTGTCCCTACTAGACGGCTCCCCAATGGAGCTTCCCCTCAGACAGGACCTCCTGTCACAAGCGGGCGGCCGGATAATACACCCCCGCCCAGAATTATGGAAACTATGGGCCTGGGCTCTGAGGGGGCCAGGTTCGTAGATGCTGGTCTCCCAACCGAGGTTGTGGAGACCATATTAAACTCCAGAGCTCCCGCCACGAGGAAGCTTTATTTATACAAGTGGAATCTGTTCTCTGCCTGGTGCAGACGTATTAATGTGGACCCTGTCCACGCCTCTATTAGCCACGTGCTTACATTTCTCCAAGAAAAGTTCTCAGAGGGCCTATCCCCTTCAACACTGAAGGTTTACGTTGCGGCTATATCTGCCTTTCATATTCCCCTTGTAGGTGGCCTTTCGGTGGGTCGAGACCCCCTGGTCACTCGCTTCCTCCGTGGCACAGTGAGGTTGAGGCCTCCAGTGCGCACAAGGGTTCCGGCCTGGGACCTGGCCGTGGTTTTACAAGGGTTGGCCGAGGCACCCTTTGAACCAATAGAGGAGGTTCCTGAGAGGTTCCTCACTCTAAAGACTATTTTTCTACTTGCTATCACTTCTTTAAAAAGGATAGGATATTTACAAGCACTGTCAGTTGCTCCCTCATACCTTGAATTTGCTCCAGGAATGGTGAAAGCATTCCTGCATCCTAGACCGGGCTATGTCCCTAAGGTCCCTACCCACGTTCCAGGTCCCATTGTGCTCCAGTCTTTCTGCCCTCCTCCTTTTAAATCTTCGGATCAGGAAAAACTAAATCTGCTCTGCCCTGTAAGGGCCTTGGATACTTACTCTGAATGTCCGTGCCCATTCTACGCGGGGTATGGCGGCATCAAAAGCCTTGATGTCAGGTGTCTCCATCGGTGACATTTGTGACGCGGCTGGCTGGTCATGTCAGCACACGTTTGTAAGGTTTTATAACCTTGATGTCGGCTCCACTCCGGGGTCATCAGTTCTGCCAAGATAACCTGGCAAGTATTTGCCGCTACGGCACAGTTGGGATAGCGTTCCCAATGCGTTACCACGCAACGTCGACAGTTCCCACGAAAGGGAATGTCTCAGGTTACAGATGTAACCCTGGTTCCCTGAGTAGGGAACGAGACGCCGCGTCTCTTGCCGTACCCCCTGCATACTTGCGAGCATTTGTCTCAGACTTATCCAGAAGCTAGCGTACTCTGCATCCGGGTATGCTTTATAGTTTCCTGGTCCGTGACGTCACCCGTCTCTGACGTGTCGCTACGCGATTGGTTAGATACATGAGTGCTTCAGTGACGACATCACGCAGAAGGTTCCCAATGCGTTACCACGCAGCGTCTCGTTCCCTACTCAGGGAACCAGGGTTACATCTGTAACCTGAGACGTTTTTAACATACATCTTGCATGTCCCCATACCATATCTTGCTCTTTCTATTTCTAACATCTATGTTAACACTATGTTAAACATTACCACTTAAGCCAACATCATATTCCATAAGCATCATATTTCACAATACAGGTAAAAAGCATATGAAAAATTTAAATTTCCACAACATTTACATAAAAGATGTTTGCATTTACTTAACAAGACAAAACAATAGCTGAATTTATTAAAATAACCCCATTCATAAGTATGTGAACCATTGATTCTTAATACTGTGTGTGGTCACCTGGATGATCCACGACTTTTTTTTTTTTTTTTTTTTTTTTTTTTGTGATGGTTGTTCATGAGTCTCTTGTTTGTCCTGAGCAGTTAAACTGAGCTCTGTTCTTCATAAAAATCCTCCAGCTCCTGCAGATTCATCGGTTTTCAAGCATTTTTGCATATTTGAACCCTTTCCAGCAGTGACTGAATGATTTTGAGATCCATCTTTTCACACTGAAGACAATTGAGGCACTCAAACTCAACTATTAAAAAAGGTTCAAACATTCACTGATGGTCCAGAAGAAATCACGATGCATTAAGAGCCGGGGGATGAAAACTTTTGAATTCAACTATCAAGGTAAATTGTACTTAATTTTTTTTCCGGGAAACATGCAAGTATTTTCTGTTGCTTCCGAAGGGCAGTACTAAATGTAAAGCAATGATATTTAAACAAAATAAGAAAAATTGTGACATCTTCATCCTGTTCAAAAGTTTTCACACCCCGACTCTTAATGTGTCGTGTTTCGTTGTGGAGCATCAGGGAATGTTTGAACCTTTTTTAATAGTTGTGTTTGAGTCCCTCAGTTGTACTCAGTATGAAAACACGGATCTCAAAATCATTCAGTCACTGCTGGAAAGGGTTAAAATATGCTAAAAATTCTTGAAAACTGAAGAATCTGCAGGACCTTTTTTTGAAGAACAGAGCTCAGTTTAACTGCTCAAGACAGACAAGAGACTCATGAAGAACCATCACAAAACAAAAAAACAGTCATAGATCATCTGGGTAACTACACACAGTATTAAGAATCAATGGTTCACATACTTTTGAGTGGGGTTATTTTAATAAATTCAGGAATTGTTTTGTTTTGTGAACTAAATGCAAACATATTTTATGTAAAATATCTTACTCAGGACAGTACTAAACAAAATATAACATGCATTTTGTATTATCTCTCTTATTTCATTAAAATTATTTACATTTTCACAGATTCTGCAAGTGGTTCACATACTTTTTCTTGCCACTGTATGTATAGCAAATGTATTGGTAGCACTTTATTTTACATTACGTGTACTTTCCTGGCACATATATAGTAGTTATGTTGTACATACAGGTAAAAGAGTGGTAACACAAGGTACTTACCTGACATGTATGTACATGGGAACTAATAAGAAACACTGCTGTACTTTCCAATGGTACATACATGGTAACTACTTTGTATCTATAGACAAGTGTCGGGTAATAACAGGTGCTTACTTACAGTGTCTGTATATGGTAACTAACAGACACAGTACTGTACTTACTAATAGTACGTACATGGTAAATATTTTGTACTTACACACAAGTGTGGGTAATAACAGGCACTTATGTGTGGTAACTAGTAAGACACATTACTGTACTTACTAGTGGTATATACATGGTAACTATATTGTACTTCTGGACAATTGTGGGTAATAACAGGCACTTACTAGTGGTATATACATGGTAACTTTGTATATAACAGACACACAAATAACAGACACTTACTTAACTACTGTGAAACAAATGTGCTTACCAAAATGATACACTGCAGTAACTATACAGCACTTCATAGTGTTATCAAATAGTCCTTTTAAGCAAGGCTTTTGACACATGACAACTGAGTATACCAAGTACAGTAGTGTTACTGATCTGTATGTATGTCATCAAAAAACCTCTATTAAGTGAATTATTGTCCTGTAAAGATTATGCAAGTTGAACCACAAAAGTATATCATCCAGTACCCAAGAAGTATATTGTACCATGCTTATACCTCACCCTAAGTAATGTGTAATTTATGCACTAACTGGTATATTCGCTAGTACGTTCATATTAAGTACATGGAAATAGGACTGTAAAATAAAGTGAACCCTTACATAAACATTACATAGGAATTACCGTGATCTCATGAGAATACGTGTGTATTTTTACATAAAGTGTGGTTTAACCACATGTACATTTACTTACGTTTTCATACACACAAAAACATACAACAATGACGTATTTAGAGGGCTAAAACGTAAAAATTCTTATGTATTAACAGCAATAAAAATGTAAACCATGTAACGTAAAGTTTGAATGTAAATGAATTCCCCTGATAAAATCATGGGATTAATGTTTTAAATCTGTTGTATGTATTCAACTGTCATATCAATACATGTTTTCAATCACATTTTTTGAATACAGTTCACTCATCTACATAATATGAAATAACATTTCTGTTCGTGACTTGTAATATTTAGTTTGTTTGCTGTGTGACACAGAAGGTGTTTTCTCCTATGCAGCGACTGACAATACAACCATGAGATACATCAAAACACAACATAAATCACACCCATTTTATTTGTTTGCTGTAACGTTACTCCATATCTTTAGAATCCATATGTTTATAAGCAACAGATCCAAATTCAGCCCATTTTCCATCAAACTTCATCTTCATTCTCAGCTTCAGCGACTGTCACAGTCAAAGCTCGTGCTCGTTATAATTTAAATTTGAAAGTAACGTCACCCTCGAGAAGCGTTACGACATGGTTTACGGCACTGATATCGAACGCTCATTGGCTCTCACCTGCTTCATCACAGATTGCGACATGCCGTGTTTCAGTGGATTGACATTTCAATGAGTGCACACCTTCAGTAGAGAAGCCGGATTCATTATTCATTAACTGGTATAGCCTACTGGTAACTAACTGGTATATTCACTAGTATGTTTAGAGTAAGTACATGGAAATAGGACTGTAAAATAAAGTGAACCCTTGTACATAAACATTACATAGGAATTACCAGCTCTTACCAGGTGTTATGCTGCGTTCACGTCACCTCGTATTTACCGGATTCTTGAAATGACAACACGTGACGTTATATTCGGAGCTGTTCACGTCCTCGGAATGGGAATTATGCATTTCCATGGCACCACTATCAACGCCTAAATGAATCTATAGCGGTCAGGTGGTACAACGGCCACGTGGTACATCTGGGAGCTTTCAGAAAACTCCCAGCTTACAATCTGTAATTACGAGCTCTACGAGGACGTGAACGCTTTTTACAAGCTAGAATCTTGTAACTACAGGAATTACGAGGCCGCGTGAACGCACCTTAACTTATGCATTAACTAACTGGTATATTCATTAGTACGTTCATAATAAGTACATGGAAATAGGACTGTAAAATAAAGCACATCCTTGTACATAAACATTACAGGTCCGTGTACGTTTTGATAGTTTGTTTTCCAATTTGAAATGAAATACGCAGAAACGAGAAAACAAGATTTTGACTCGGTTTTCGTTTTTTTCTGGTCACGGATAAAAAACGGAAACACGACTTCAAAACTCGTTTTCCACATGTTAGCAGTCCTTACACGCCCCTTTCAACCGGTTGGTCTATCAAATGACGTCATCTTCAGTTCGTTCAACAAAATAATAGTCCTCTGCTGCTTTAGGCCTATATCAGTAGATTTCATAAATCAGCTTTCTTCTGTGCAACCTAACGCGTATTTCACAGAAATATGTTTTCACAGATAAAAAACCTACAGTAAATTTAATTAAGTCTGTTTTTAAGCTGTCATTGTGTTTTTAAAATGTAAAATGTAAATGCCTCTACATCTGTTACCAAGCGCATGACATCCTTTGGGCTACTACCACCAATCAATAGGCTATACATAATGATAGACTATTCTCCTTGCAGTAGACTATGCAGTCGTATTAACAGTATCACCATCGATTGGGGGGCTTTTTAGTTTTTCTTAGCTTATGGCCATGCTGATTTTATCTCTTTAATTAAACACTTTTATGAACACAGTGAACATTATTATATGTCACAGTTTACTTGCTATCCTCACTTTTTCTGTTTTTCTTGCTTTTGAATGAATTAGCTATAAATGGCCCTGAACATTTTACTTTCAGTTTCGATTTAACGGCTGTTGGCGATTCACTTGCTTCAGTGGACAACAGCAAAACAAAAACTCTCGTATATTAAACATAGAACTTTTATTAGGGGCCAAGCCCCGAAGGGGCTGTAGCCCCTATTGTAATTGTACGTTTTCCCTTTTATTATTATTATTCTTCCTCCCGAATGGGAGTCTATGGCAGCCCTATCAACGGAACATGAGAAAATGATGAAATTTGGCACAGTTGTAGAGATGCTCATGAATAGTGATTGGACCAAATTTGGAGTCTCTAGAACCAACTCTATAGCGCCACCACCAGTTCAAAATTTCAACATTCTAACGGTTTTAACATTTGAACTGTTTGTCATAGAAAAATTAAATTTAGTTCATCTGATTCGTCTCTTCATGCTGATGCTATTCAACTTCTTACATTAAGTCTCCACCCATTACAGTAGCGGCCATTTTGTAAAGTACAGTATTTGTTTTTTTCGCTTCTCCTCCTTCAAAATTTGTCCAATTTTGTCCAATCTTTGATCAGATTATCTTTGGACTGAGCCGCACAGAAATGACTGAACAGATTTTTTTTATTCATCTTTGTTCAAAGGTTATGATGTCACGAAGTTAACGAGGTCGACCCAAAATTAGTATAGAGGCTGTATCTCGGCCAAACTTTGAGCAATCGAAACAAAAATTTGTACCCTTCATCAGAACCATGGTCTGAGGGTCTATGCCAAACTTGGGAACAGCGCCACCTACAGGTCATGAGATATGAAAAATGGCTATTTTGGCCAATAACTTTTGAACAGTTTGTCAGAAAATCAAGATCTTGGTGTCTATGGATTCCTTGGATCATCCCGAATCCGACGATACCGATTCTGTCAATATTGGATGAATCACGTGTCCGCCATTTTGAATTTTTGCGATATCTTTTAAACAATTTGACATATCTTCACAAAAATTGGTATGTATGACCTTTAGAAGGTCGTGAAGGTACCTGAGAAGTTTCAGCACAGCGCCACCTACTGTTCCACAGATGTAATGATTATTTCAAAAACGCTTATAACTTTTGAAAACACTTTCCAAAATGTGTATGCTTCATGTCATTTTATTCCCTGGCTTATGCCGATTCCGACAATGTATCATTTGTCATTTTCCTTAAATGTACCTGTCTGCCGTATTGAAGTAAATGAAAAACAGTTTTTTCGCTACTCCTCCTACAAATTTTGGTCAATTTTGTCCAAAATCAGCTCAGATGATCTTTGGACCGAGCCGCACAGAAATGACTGAACAGATTTTTGATATTCACTACCATTTCCGAGATATTCATCTCTGAATGTGACCTTGCTTGTGTTTGTTGTCTTATGCTAGTTAGCTTAGCACAGTAATTGCTTAGCATGCTAAACTATTGCTATTCTTTCTAATGTGGTCTTCAGTCAACAGGTTAACCAAAACTTAGTTGGCATTAAATAACTTTGCATACTAATATGGTTAACATGCTATGAAGCTTTTTTTTTTTGTGAACTCTTTCTCACACTGAAACCTCTGCTTAGCATACTGATGAACTTGCATGGCTGATTAGCTCAATGTGTTACGCCACGGATCCCGAATGCTCTGCATCGTGGGTTCGAAACTCAGTGTGACACATGCCCAGACCGCATGAGGTACTGTGGCAGGAAAAGATGCAGAACTTGTGTCTGTTCTAGGCATTCTGCCTAAAACTGGTCTAATCTGAAGCTATCACATGCAATTCCTTTATGTCCAAATTCGTAGTTATTCTTCTTCCCCCTGTATGGTAATCAATGAACCATAAGAAGGAAAATTATCAAATTTGGCATGCTTGTAGTGATAGTAATTAAAAGTAATTTGACCAACTTTGGAGTATCTAGGACTAAGTCTATAGCGCCACCACCAGTTCAAATATTCACTTTTGTAAAGGTTATAACTTTTGAACCCTTTGTTCCAGAAAAATGAATGTCAATACAACTGATTCCTCTCTTCATACTGATCACATTCAATATCTTACATTAAGACTCCACCCAGTACAGTAGTGGCCATTTTGAAAAGTACAGTATTCCATTTTTTCACTACTCCTCCTACAATTTTTGTCCAATTTTGTCCAAAATCAGCTCAGGTGATCTTTGGACCGAGCCGCACAGAAATGACAGAACGGATTTTTGATATTCGCTACCATTCCCGAGATATTCATCTCTGAATGTGACCTTGCTTGTGTTTGTTGTCTTATGCTAGTTAGCTTAGCATGCTAATTGCTTAGCATGCTAACCAGTTGTCATTCTCTTTAATGTGGCTCTTCAGCTATCAAGTTAACCATGAGCTTCATTAGCATTAAGTTAGCTTAGCATGCTAATATGGTTAGCATGCTAAGTAATGCTTTTTTTGTAAATTCTTTCTTACACTAAAAGTTCTCTTCCACAGATTGTTGAATGTGCATCCTCAAGTAGCTCAATGTGTAAAGCCAGTTACCTGATGAGCTCTGCACCCCAAGATAGTGGGTTCGAATCCCAGGTGGAGCGGTTTTATGAAATAGTGTGTTTTGATTCCTTTACTGCCTCTTGGATTAGAAATGAATGCTTTTTGTTTCATGCTGTGTTCATTTTCATCTAAGCTTATGTACATTCTGAGTTCATTTTCGCCCGTAATTCTGAACCAGCTGTTTCATGTTTGTTCATTTTCTGCTGTTTTTCCTCTTCCTGCTCTGTATTGCGCTACAGCATGATGAGCTGCAGAATGATCTAAAGTAGTTATTAAATATAACATTCAGTGCAGTTTTATAAAAATTCTTCATTTTGAGTTCATTTTCACATGAACTAATGAACTTCGGCAGGTGTGCCAACATTCACCTGCACAGTGGTGCAATGAGATGAGAAATGGACACTGGACTCGGAGGTTGTGGGTTCGAATCCTGTGTGGGGTTCCTTTATACAATTGTGTGTAATGAGTCATTTTGATACCTTTTTTATCCAAATAAGCATTGTACTAATCTTTATTCCTCTTGAATGAGATACAAGTGTTTTTAGTTCATTCCCTGTTCATTCTCTGAACTTCTATTGATTTTCATTTCATTTCCACCTGTCCTTCTGAACCAGCTGTTTTGCATGTACATTCAATTTCTGCTGTTTTTGCTCTTCCTGCTCCGTATTGCGCTACTGCCCCTTCTGGGGCTTGGCCCCGAATTGCTGCTTGCAGCTATATTTATCTTTGTAATTATTTTATTATCTTTTATCATCTTTGTGATTATTTTATTTTGTAAATATTCGTGGCTTAAACAGCAGGAAAATTTACTGTATGCAGTTCTGTGGATGTTTTGAAAAACTTAAACTAAACGAAAATTATTGTTGCTTTGTCAATATAATTTCTGTTTTTTCCCCCTGACTTTTTAACTGATGCGACCATCGTTTCATTAACCGACAAGATTATATTAAATTAGAATTAAACGAAATTTGATAAATGTCTGTGAATCATTAAAAAAATCCCAGGGGTTTAGTTTTAGCCTACATGAACAAACAACAGGACATGAGGATTCATCATAATCAAGCACCTGCAGCGCTTCTGTGAATGGAGAACAAAGGATTCAATCATATAAAAGTAATAAATAGCCTATGTCTATGCGCAAAATTTATTTCACTTAAGTGGCCAGCAGCCATATCACCCTGTAGCCCAAGACTGGTTGCCCACTGAAGCTAAGCAGGGCTGAGCCTGGTTAGTACCTGGATGGGAGACCTCCTGGGAAAACCAGGTAGCTGCTGGAAGAGGTGTTAGTGAGGCCAGCAGGGGGTGCTCACCCTGTGGTCTGTGTGGGTCCTAATGCCCCAGTATAGTGACGGGGACACTGTACTGTAACAAGCACCGTCCTTCGGATGAGACGTTAAACCGAGGTCCTGACTCTCTGTGGTCATAAAAAATCCCATGGCACTGCTCGTAAAGACTAAAGGTGTCCTGGCCAAATTCCCTCCATAGGCCCTACCAATCATGGCCTCCTAATAATCCCCAACCCCAATTGGCTCTTTCACTCTCTCTCCTCTCCACCTTCAGCTGGTGTGTGGTGAGCGTACTGGCGCCGTTGTACTGTGGCTGCCGTCGCATCATCCAAGTGGATGCTGCACACTGGTGGTGGATGAGGAGAGATCCCTGATATGATTGTAAAGTGCTTTGGGTGTACAGTAGTACATATGAATGCGCTATATAAATGCCTTATTCATTCATTCAATTAACATATTGCCAAAAATAAAGGGGAAAAAATGCGACAATATGAGTGTCGGTTCATTTTTTGAGAAGTTCACAGAAAGGAAACTGAGACGGCAGAAAATTTCTATGTTTATATTTTATGAGCAATGTTTTGTTTTTATTGTGAGTGTACAAAAATAATAGGCCTATTTAACCTTTCACAGATTCGAATGGTGTTACATATATTTGACCATAAATGTCTGAGCATTTTAATTTGTTTCCGCTTTTAGGATAAGAAAATTCAAGTGAACGCGTCGGCGCATCAAGCGCAACATCAGTTTTAGTAACTTGACATCACAACTTGTAACTGTAAAAATAACATACATTCAACCAAATATGTAAAAAGTTATACTGCTCATTTTAAGTAGTCTGTGTAGACTACAATAAAAGCGTTTAAATAATAAATAGGCCTATAGTTTAGCCTCCAAATCGTGAATATTGAAACATTTGGATTTGTGTCAAATTAGAGAGGTTATAACGCTGGTTTCTGTTTCAGTTCAGCTTTAAATTAATTCGTTTTGACTTAACATTTATATATTATTTTTGTAACTAAAATAGCTATGTAGTTGTAATTTTAAATCTTCAAAGTTTGATCTTTACATATTCCCTCAATCTTTTAACCAAAGGGTTATTAACATAAGCCTATATTCAGTAGGCAATGTTAGGCTATATAAAATAAATAAATAAATAAATAAATAGAGATGAGCTATTGTTCGCTTTTCAAAATTGCTTACAATACTTATTTATTGTGATTTAGGCATATTTATTCAAAATAGAATAAAATAAAAACTTTTTTTTTTTTAATCTGTGCTTTTCATCCGCTCCTCTGTGTGGTTAGTGCAGTTTCACTATGCATATTAAACTACAAACAGCATTACAACAGTCTGTGTGCTGATTAACATTTCTGAAATAAATATTTCTGTGAAATACGCGTTAGGTTGCACAGATTTATGACATCTACTGATATAGCGGCAGAGGACTGTTATTTTGTTGAACGAACTGAAGATGACGTCACTGGCTCAGATTTGATTGACCAATCGGCTGAAAGGGGGCGTGTATGACCGCCCACATGTGGAAAATGAGTTTTGAAGTCGTGTTTCCGTTTTCTATCCGTGACCTGAAAAAACGAAAATCAAGTCAAAATCTAGTTTTTCCATTTTTTTTTAACAAATGAAAAAACGGGAAACGACCGTTTTCTCGTTTCTGTGTATTTCATTTCAAATTGGAAAACAAACTATCAAAACATACACGGACCATTACATAGGAATTACCAGCTCTTTAAACTTTGCAATAATAAGCTTAAGCATTTTAACACAATTAGTAAGTACAGTAATGTGTCTTACAAGTTACCATAAAGTGCCTGTTATAACCCACACTTGTCTGTAAGTACAAAATATTTACCATGTATGTACTATAAGTACAGTAATGTGTCTGTTAGTTACCATATTCACCTTATTCTGCCACGCCCATTTTTAATTCTCCGCTCTTCCGCATTTTGTCATCCGACTTCCACTATACTGTCTCGGCACATCCGGTAGCTAGATATGTAATTAAAAGATTGTTTATAGCGAGCTATAACTTTAGATAAATGACAAATAACGTTAATGCAGTAAATGTTTCAAATTGGGAGCACGGAGAAAACTTTATACGTCGATCAGATTGTTAAGGAGACTTAACCAATCAGTGACGAGCTTATTGGTGATGTTGGAAAGGACACTAGGTGGCGAGCTAGGAAACTTCCTGAACAGTCAGCCAGCAGAACACGCAGCACATCGTCCTACATTTTAACCTTCAAAGTTTACCTCATATGTGTGCGTTCATGATAAAATAGCACACATGCAAAGAAATACAAAGTAAAGATGAAAATTCTGAATCCTGTGATGTGTTTTTACTGACACTCTGGGGCGAGCACAATTTCCTGATCAGCACATAGCTGCAAACTCCTTTACATTGTGGTCCTTCGAGCCGGAGCAGAACAGCCTTCCCAACAGAGTGTACGCCCGCATCGTACAACCCAGCCTCCAGTTTATCTCAGAGACTATGAAGTCCAATATCCTATGCAGCATTCACCTGAGCAAGAAGAGGAACCACAACAAAGTGCAAGGATAAACCAGCCTGACTCTCCGCATTCATGTTCACGTGGTTACAGCATTGAAGTGGCAGGTGGAGTGACGAGTACTCCATTTTCCCAAATGACTGCTGATAGACAACCTGACAGACGATGGTCCACTGCACCGCATGATGAAAGTGATGAAGAGGAGGAGCAAGAGTATGATACTTCACTCACATCTGTAAGACAGAGGTTGGAGGTTCAAGACCTGAAAAGGGAGAATAGGCAACTTCGTGAAGCTCAGATGGTCCTTAAAGAGGAGATTCGGCAGCTACAGTCTCTTCATAACAGTATGCAGTACTTAATGATACAGCAGCAACCAGCCTCACTAACTCCACAAACACCACAGACAAACCAGACTCCAGTGTCCAGAACCATGTACAGACCTCCTCAGATAGCAGTACCAAGTCCAGCACCACACATTCCACAACCTACTCCACGCAGAGTTCAAGTACAACCCAGAGATAGCTCCTTTAAGTCAGGTGCTGACATTCACACCTACAAGTCAAGCCCACAGCCTGCCACTGCTCATAATTCGCCATATTTTTCTCCCACGGGGCGGCCTCAGAGCACTATATGTCCAGAGACATCCTACAGGGGCCCACAACCAACAATTCCATGCTTCACACACCGTGACCCTAGCGAGTTCTCTCGTTTAAAGTTAGCCCTTGACAATCTGCTCCCTAATGATGCATCTGAGGCACCTGAAGTTTGAAGAAGCACGCCTAATTGCTGACTCATTTCTCAATTCCCCTTGGCCATACACAGACACTATGACTGCACTTACTGACAGGTTTGGAAGACCTCACCAGTTAGCCCTAACTAAAATAGCAGCAGTCATGGATGCCCCTGATGTTCAGCCTGGAGATTTGGCCAGTTTCGACAGGTTTGCCCTTCAAATCCAAGCTCTTGTGGGTCTACTGAGGACATTGGGCCCTGAAGGTAATGTGGAATTACAGTGTGGGTCACATGTAGCCTGTCTACTCACTAAACTCCCACCAGATTTACGTGCATCATTCAGACGACATATGCCCTATCAATCTGGTGCAGTCTACACATTACTGGATCTAGCAGAGTGGCTCAAATTTGAATCCTGGTGCCAAGACTGTGAGGATTTAAGTTCAAAGAAGGAACAGAGACGTAAAATGGTGCTGTCAAGATCAAGCCCTGTAGCTAAGTCCAGATTTGCTACTGTTCTACATGGAGCTGATCAAACACAAGTATTATCCCCTCCACACCAGCCCAAGACAGCACAGAAACCTGAACAGAACAGAGTGTTGTGCCCATACTGTGACAATACTGATCATTTCCTAAGCCAGTGTCCCACCTTCCAGAAATTCAGTAAAGAGGAGATGATAAAATGGATTAAAGACAACAACCGTTGTTGGAAATGTGGACGGTCACACTTAGCAAAACATTGCACCCTGAAAAAGCCTTGCCGTCTGTGCAATGGGAAACATCTTCAAATCCTTCACGAAGTTAATGACCGGTCTCAGACAGAGGGTACCTGCCTAGTTAGTTCCACGAGCCCCTGTACCTGGACAGGCCTGAAGGTTCCAAACATGTGTTGCTGAAAGTGATTCCTGTTGTCTTACAACACAAGAACCAAACCCTAAACACCTATGCAGTACTTGACGACGGATCCGAAAGAACCATTTTACTCCCAGCCACAGTTCAGAAACTTAGGATTAAGGGACAGACTGAGACCCTTGCTTTAAGAACAATCCGTCAAGATGTCAAGAAACTTCATGGTGCCTCCGTTTCCTTTAGTGTACGTTCAATATCACTGCCACAAAAGAGCTACCAAATCCAGAACGCCTTTACATCAGAGCACTTAAGTTTGGCCGAGCACTCTTACCCGACTGCAATGCTCCAGCAGAAATACCGGCACTTGAAAGGCATCCCTTTGCAGCCCATACACAAAGCACAACCCCTCCTTCTAATAGGTGCAGATCATCCTCATCTGCTCGCACCCATTGAGCCTGTTCGCCTTGGCCCACCTGGGGACCCAGCGGCAATTAGAACTAGACTTGGTTGGGTGCTACAAGGCCCAACATGGCTTCTACAGCAACAGCTTCAGCCTCAGCAATGTTTGCACCTTTCCATCACTCCTCAAATGGAAGAACTGTTCCGAAATGTTGAGAGGCTTTGGCAAGGAGATATCATTCCCCACAAAAATGAAATACTGGTCACATGCTCCAAATTAGATCAGAAGGCAATGGACTTGCTACAAGCCAAAACCACCAGAGTGATGGTAGATGGAGTGATGTGCTATGCCACACCACTTCTGCGCAAAGCCGACATGCCTCACCTCCATGCCTGCAAAGACGCCGTCATGCCCAACCTGAGAAATACATAGCGGTGGCTAGCTAAAGACCCTATTAAAGCTACTGCATACAGAGAAGAGATCAAAAGGCTGGAGGAAAGCAATTATGTGGTTAAACTTGAAACAGACTCTGTGACCCCTGAGGAAGAATCATGGTTTATTCCTCACCACATGGTTCATCATAATGGCAAAAACAGAGTGGTGTTCAACTGCTCCTTTGAATACAAGGGGCATAACCTCAACAATTACCTCCTTGCTGGACCTGCACTGGGCCCTTCTCTTCTGGGGGTTCTGTTGCGTTTTAGGGAGCATACTGTCGCGGTGAGTGGAGACATAAAGGGCATGTTTCATTAGGTCCGCCTACTGCCTGAAGACAGGAACCTACTACGCTTTGTCTGGCGTGACCTTGAAACAAATAATCCCCCCAGCATTTATGAGTGGCAAGTGCTTCCCTTTGGCACAGCTTGCAGCCCATGCTGTGCCATATATGCCTTACAGTATCATGCTCTGGGTAATACCAAGTCAAATGACATCCTCAGATCAGCGGTTGAAAATAACTTTTATGTAGACAACTGCTTAAGGAGTGTAATGTTCCCATATGAGGCCAAGGAGTTAGTGGATGGGTTACGTGAACTTCTTGCCAGTGGTGGCTTTGAGATCCATCAATGGGCTTGCAACATGCCAAATGTAATTGAACACCTACCTAAAGAGGCTCGTTCAGACAGCACTGAGCTTTGGCTGTCACATGTCAAAATTGAACCACAAGAATCGACTCTTGGATTGAGATGGAACTATGACTCAGACATCCTTGGATATAAACACCGGCCAGTGCCGAAAACCACACCCACTATGCGCCACATTTATAAGGTGACAGCAAGCCAGTATGATCCTTTGGGATCAGCTGTGGAACAAACAAAGAGATTGGGATGATCCCATGTTACCAACAGACCTATTGAAAGCCTGGAACGAGTGGGAGAATGAGCTCCCCAGCCTTTCTGAAGTTACGCTTCCATGTTGCTATGTCTCAGTAGATATGGACCAACCCAAAGTTACACGACAAATTCATATCTTCTGCGATGCCTCAGAACAAGCATATGGAGCTGTGTCATATCTGAGAACTGAGGACAATAAAGGAAAAATTCAACTTGCATTCCTGATTGCCAGATCCAAAGTTGCCCCGAAACGGAAACAGACTATCCCTAGACTAGAGCTGTGTGCAGCGCTTATTGGTGCTCGACTGGCAAAGCTGCTAGAAACTGAACTCACAATGGAAATAAGCAAAGTGGTCCTGTGGTCTGATTCCACGACAGTCCTTTCCTGGTTGCAACTTCAAAGTCTTCGTAGGAACTAGGATTTCAGAAATCCAAGACCTTACTGATCAGCATGAATGGCGATATGTAGATTCCCTCAGAAATCCTGCAGATGACCTCACAAGGGGTCGCAGCCTAAAAGATCTTGCATCGCCCAACAGATGGAGTCAAGGCCCAGCATTCTTGCTACAGGCTGAATCAGAATGGCCAGTTATGCCGGTCCTTAAACCACCTGAGGATGAAGTTGAGAAAAGAAAGAGTGTATTCTGTGGTATCACAAGAGTATCAAACCCCTTGAACTCCAGTGAGTACAGTACATGGAATGACCTTGTTGAAGCCACAGTCCAGCACAGTCAAAGTGACCCAAGTCAATCCAGTCCAGCTACAGCTGAAGACTATGTGATGGCAGAACACCTCATCTTCCAGAATATCCAACGTGACAGTTTCCCAGATGAATATGAACAATTGAAAGCTGGTAAGCCTGTTTCCAATACTAGCCGATTACTCACTTTATCCCCAGAGTTTGATGAGGCCAGTCAGCTTATACTCGTTGGAGGACGTCTACGTCGTGCTGAAGGTCTAGAATTCCAGACAATTCATCCAGTAGTCCTGGATCCTCACCACCCAGCAACCAAACTGCTCATACAGGACTATGACAGTAAGCTCTGCCACCCAGGAACAGAACGGGTATTTGCCGAAATGAGGAGAAACGTGTGGATATTAAGAGGTCGTGAGGCAATTCGCAAGTTTCAGCACAACTGCATCGAATGTCGCAAGTGGAAGGCCAAAGCTGAGATCCCTAAAATGGCTGATCTACCTCCAGCCCTTCACAAGACTTCACAAACCTCCCTTCTTTAGCACTGGGATGGACTGTTTTGGGCCCTTCCACATTAAAGTGGGACGGCGTTGTGAAAAAAGATGGGGTATAATATTCAAGTGTTTGACCACTCGATGTGTACACATTGAGCTCCTCACATCTATAAACACAGATTCTTTCCTTATGGCTCTGAGGAGATTTATTTCACGCAGAGGCACCCCATCTGAACTGCTTTCTGACCAGGGCACCAATTTCCAAGGTGGAGAGAGAGAGTTAAGAGAAGCTTTAACAAACTGTAGCACAGAGCTTCAACAGCATCTGGCCAAACAAAAAATCACATTCCTCTTCAACCCTCCTAATGCTCCTCACTTTGGTGGCACCTGGGAGAGGGAAATCCGATCCCTCAAAAATGCTCTACGTACAGTAGTTGGTTCACAAACAGTGACAGAGGAAGTGCTTCATACAGTGCTTATTGAGATAGAGGGAATTCTCAATAGCAAGCCCCTAGGATATGTCTCCTCCAATATAGCTGACCTGGATCCAGTCACCCCAAATCTCCTGCTCATGGGGCGGCCAGACAGCTCTCTACCTCAAGTGATGTACCCCGCAACTGAGCTTATAGGAGGACGTCGATGGAGACAGAGCCAAGTCCTCACTGATCATTTCTGGTCAAGCTTTATGAGACACTACTTGCCTAACCTCCAGTTACGACAGAAATGGCATGCAGAAACTAAACCCATTACAGTTGGATCTGTTGTAATGTTGATTGACCCTCAGCTACCCAGTGCCCTCTGGTTAATTGGTAGAGTAGTCAGGACATTTCCTGGGGCGGACGGACATGTCAGGTCTGTAGAAATCAACGTTAAAGGCAGGTTATATACACGGCCTGTTGCCCGTCTCATTCCTTTACCAGAGATTACCAAGGATGATGGCACAAACCCAACTGACACTTAGTAACTTGGATACAGGAACAAATATGCCCCTGCATATTTGGGGGCGGCGATGTTAAGGAGACTTAACCAATCAGTGACGAGCTTATTGGTGATGTTGGAAAGGACACTAGGTGGCGAGCTAGGAAACTTCCTGAACAGTCAGCCAGCAGAACACGCAGCACATCGTCCTACATTTTAACCTTCAAAGTTTACCTCATATGTGTGCGTTCATGATAAAATAGCACACATGCAAAGAAATACAAAGTAAAGATGAAAATTCTGAATCCTGTGATGTGTTTTTACTGACACTCTTGGGCGAGAACAATTTCCTGATCAGCACATAGCTGCAAACTCCTTTACACAGATAGTCTCATATCGTCACTGTTAACGGCCGTAACTGATAGACGATATGAAGAAGTGGCCAGAGGAAACCATGGGACTGTCAGGAGTTGATGGAGCAGCATGTAGAGGGTGTGGCTGAAGACGACTGGAATTATTTTAAATCATTTTTGTTAAAGATAACTTTGTGATTTGTATTTTAGAAAATGTGTAATTTAATAAGTTGTGATAAAATCAGTCGTAAGAGTGTTTGTTGTTATCAGGAAGCTAGACACCTTTTACTGACCTTCAGGTGGAGATAATGTTTCACCATTTAATTTTCATATGCAATAAACCAAGATGAATTAATATGCAAACTTGACATGACTTATTCTATTTAAATCAGAATACTTCATCCCTTTAAATTTTAAGAGCTCACATTATATGGTTTTATTAAAAAGATACTGACAGCTAACATATGGCCACATTGCAAAGATAAAAAAAAACATCACATATGAACATGTTGTAAAGGTTTATAGAAATAATTTTAAGATAGACATTTGGTCATATTGTAAAGGTTCATAAAAATATCTACATACACTATTTACACTGATTAGTTAAAGCAAAACCACAGCACAGACAAACATACCTAAAATCAACATTTATTCATCCTCTACATCAGAAATTATGTTGCTCAGAAGGGTAAAATGGGCAAATTCTCTAAATGATCAATTTTAGGGGTGAGGTTAATTTGAACTGATTTGAACTGTTGTAAGAAAGGATTTTGAAGATTTTCAGTCATATGACCCATGTAACATTAGCTATGCGCCTGGTGTTGGTGGTGTCTTCTTCAGAGAATTGCGTGTGTCTCTTGGTGAATGCTGGAATGACAAGTTTCACCTTCCTTTGATATTCAACAGTGATTTGATCTGTCTGCATTGACAACATTGTATGTGAACTGAACTTAGCTGGATGATGACATCACTGTTTACTCCAGTGCTGATATAGATAAATTATCATCCTGATATGACCACCCTAAGGATCACCCTGCAATAAATTACAATGCAGTTCCATCAGAGTCATCAGGAGCTGATCCCAAGTGTGTAGCTGGAAACTGTTGGTGTATATATTGGTAAGGTGCTCGGTGTGGTTGTTTCTCAGCAGAGTTGTGTACAATGGCGCTAGCTCAACGCATTTCATTCTCATATCAGATGTTGGAGGCTTCAGATTGAGATGTGATTTTGAAGTGTAGTTGTGGTCAGAGACAGATGGATCCTCCCAGTGTGTTTCTGCATCACAGTTCAGGGTATGTGGATGTGTCGATCCTCACAGTTGATCACTGACGCTCATCGATGCATCTGTGGAAATAATATAACCATACACATTTTTTTTACATTAGTAATTATTGATCATGAGAATTAATATAAGATTGCACTCATAATTTAACAGAACAGTGTGAGAGAGAGATGCATTAAAAACGAGACAGTATATACACAATCTCTAAGTGTTAATAGTTAGGTCAATATCAATATGAGAGATGTAGCTAGCTGGCCTGCTATCACCTGCAATCTCTATAAATTACAGGAATAATGTTATGTAATGGTAAGTAACTTAAGCTATTATTAAACTATAATGTACCACAATCCTATCTTAAATATGTACCATTGTACTATCTTACATATGAAATATATAGGTGGCGATTGTAATAATGCAAGATTTGTTGTATTTTGTGAACTGCTCTTTACTGATCTTAACTGTATTCATAGAAGGGACTTCACAAATCTAACGTTAGGTTAACATGTACATGGCTAGCTAAGTTAGCTTACCTGAATCTGACAACCTGTTCAGCATCCGCCGTGACTTATTTTACCGGAACATCGTTGCCGAGCCATTTCTCGGGGAAAGGGTGTTTGTCAGTCGGCCTCCCGTCCATGAAATGGTACGAACGCACATAAGGGCGCTTGGGTGGTCACTTCAAGTTTAGCGCCTTCAGCCATTGCCTCAGGTGCTCCTCGTCTTAAGGTGGTGGGTGTAAATTGTAAAGTGCACCACAACACTCGGACAGCTTCACATTGTATTCGTAACATCGTTGATGCCATTTCAACTGTTCTCTCTTCTTAATCGAATTGTTATGACAGCCCATAACTGAGCATATAATACTCATCTACCGTTACAGCTATAGGATTACCGCTAGCGACTACTAGCCTAGGTCCCTTAACCGGAAGTAAGATGACAAAACGAACGTAATGGCGCCACCCTTGTTGTCGCGGAAAATAAGGTGAATACGGACACTATAAGTAAGCACCTGTTATTACCCGACACTTGTCTATAGGTACAAAGTAGTTACAATGTATGTACCATTGGAAAGTACAGAAGTGTTTCTTATTAGTTCCCATGTACATACATGTCAGGTAACTAACTTGTTTTACCACTCTTTTACCTGTATGTACAACATAATTACTATATATGTACCAGGAAAGTACACGTACTGTAAAATAAAGTGCTACCAATTTATTTTTATTTCGATGTTTCATTTTATATTAGGCTATGGCAATATATGGTATTTTACTACAAATTCTTCTGCCACTGCAACTTAGAAGTTGGTCAAGTAACTTATCACATGTCACTTATCACAAACTTATCATGTAACAAATGCACATGATCATCTTTGCCTGAAATCAATTAAACAGCATATGCAAGGATCTCTCTATGAAAGTGAAAGAATGTCATATGCAGGTCTCTGATGGAAGACATGAAAGTGAAATTAGATACTTAATACTGTGAGACACGCAAAAGCCAATAAATTAAAAGGAATTAAATAAAAGAGACCAAATCCCTGAATCATTATTGTTTGCTTTACCAACTTCATAAAACATGAAAAATCAATGGATGTGTGCTTTCTGATTACTTCATGTATTCCCTGATAAATCATCACCATGTTTGCTGATGATATTTACATTTTTTACATTTACATTTACGTTTATTCATTTGGCAGACGCTTTTATCCAAAGCGACTTACAAGTGAGGAATACAACAAGCGAGTCGTCATGACGAGGCAAATAGACAAGAAGTGCTCATAAAACAAGCTATAGGCAGTGCTCAGATTATCCTAAGATACAATAGAGAGGGATTAAAGGAAGTGAAAGGATAGGAATAAGAAGTTTTTTTTTTTTTTTTTTTTTTTTTTTATTAAGATGAGGTTAAGTGCTCACGAAAGAGATGGGTTCCCTTTCGTGGGAACTGTCGACGCTGCGTGGCAACGCATTGGGAACCTTCTGCGTGATGTCGTCACTGAAGCACTCATATATCTAACCAATCGCGTAGCGAGACGTCAGAGACGGGTGATGTCACGGACCAGGAATCTATAAAGCATACCCGGATGCAGAGAACGCTAGCTTCTGTGTCTTCAGCAAGCACTCTATGTTATCGTGTGTCTTATTTGGTGTTGTTTGTCTTATTTCATATAGACAAGTCACGGTATCTTTGTCATACCGGTATAAAGACACGTATTATGGCGAGAAACAGCAGTTGAATTGGAGCCGAGTAAGCCCAGACAGCTCTGTGTGCACTGTAAAAAAAAAAAAAGAAACTCGCTCTCAGAATACTGTGTTCCAGTGTTTCCCGCGGATCGCGAAAAAGAAGCCATTCGTGGGGTTCACAAATGGATCTGACAGAGGGGTTAGAGACGGGCGCTGCCCTTTCTCTGCCCTTACCTGCCAGGTTCAGTGCCATCTCCCAGGTGGAAGCACGCTCTGTGGTTTCTTTCCCCGGGTTGAGGCACCGGTATTTCACATGCCCAGCTCTGAGGAGGTGGATATTGTAATAACGATCTGAGGACTCGCCACCTCACACACATTGTGTTAGGGAGTGGAGCGTGCACGTCAGTTCAAAAACAAAGCAGCTGACGGTTCATTCATAAAAATGTCCCAGAGTGTAAAGAAAGAAATGCACTAGCGGGAGTTTTTATCTCCACTCCTGTTGGCTTTATTCTCGAGGGAATAAAAGTCTAACACGTGGCTTAGATCTTGCATTTGCCAAGGCAGCGTTTGGATTAAGCCTGCAATAAGGAATATATAGTTTGAATCTCGCGTTTGCCGAGGCAGTGTGTAGATTAAGTGTGCAAACAAAAAATATACGGCTCGCTCGGATCTTGCATTTGCCGAGGCTGCGCATAGATTGCGTGCACATAGTATATATTGTATATAATGTGTTTATATATATATCTGGAGGGAACTGAGCAGAAGGGAGTTTCCCTTTCTCTCTTTCCCTATAATACCTTGCAAACTATTACGAGCTATAATTCTCTTTGTATTCTAATATATTCAGCCTGTCATTTTTGACTGTTTTGGGCTGCATTTAATTTAAGGATTAAATGAAATATTGAATACATTAAATACTGAGGAATTTAAAGGAAAAGGGTGTCACCACCCTTGCTCCCCCGCAGAAAGCTTGAGGAATGGGACAGGTGACACAGCTGAAGTCTTTGTGAAGTAAGACTGTGGACTGTTATTATCACCAAGAAGGCTTCAAAGAGGTCCTGACATCTGTGGCCAGGATCCATGAGGGCAGCCCCCTCCGGAGGGGGTCCTATGTTAGAATATCTGCCACCCGTTCCCCTTTGGCACCCTCAGGGGGCCGTTATGCTAACCCTGCCGGCTCAGACTACCACTTATCTAGGTGTAGTTTGGGACTCCACCACGATGCAGGCACATTTGTCTCCTGCTCGTGTGAGTTCCATTCTCGCAGTCGCGAAAGGGGTGAAGTTAGGCCAGTCACTCACTGTAAAACAGTTCCAGAAACTGTTGGGTCTGATGGCAGCTGCATCCAACGTCATACCTTTTGGCCTTCTGCACACGAGACCCTTACAGTGGTGGCTCAGGACCAGGGGATTTTCTCAGAGGGGAAATCCTTTCCGCATGATCAAAGTCACGCGGCGATGCTGTCATGCTCTGGCCATGTGGAAAGATCCCTGGTTCCTGTCCCAGGGACCCATGTTGGGGACTTCTGTTCGTCGTGTAATGCTTACGACAGATGCTTCCCTCATGGGCTGGGGGGCGATCATGATTGGTCTATGGGAGGTCTATGGGAGGTCCATCAACTCTCCTGGCACATAAATTGGCTGGAGATGATGGCGGTGTTTCTAGCATTAAAACACTTTCTCCCAGACCTGAGAGGCCATCACGTGTTGGTCCGCATGGACAACACGGCGATGGTCTCATATATAAACCATTAGGAGGGTCTGCGGTCTCGCCAACTTTACTACTTGGCCCGTCGGATCCTCCTATGGTCCCTAGTGAAGCTGCTCTCTCTGAAGGCAGCTTACATCCTGGGGTATAAAGGGAGTAGACGCCCTGTCGAGGCAGGGGCCGAGGCCCGGGGAGTGGAGACTCTACCGATGGAAAAATTTCGGTCGAGCGGAAGTCGACCTATTTGCTTCGGGAGAGTCAACCCAGTGACCACTCTGGTACTCCCTAACACATCCAGCACCACTGGGTTTGGATGCCATGGTACAGACGTGGCCGAGGCTACATCTGTACGCATTTCCCCGATCGCCTTGATCCTGGGAGTTCTGGAGAAAGTACGCCAGGAAGGGGTCAGCCTAATACTGGTAGCCCCCTTCTGGCCAACCAGAATATGGTTCTCGGACCTAGTGTCCTTACTAGATGGCTTCCCAATGGAGCTTCCCCTTAGACAGGACCTCCTGTCGCAAGCGGGCGGCTCGATAATACATCCCCGCCCAGAACTGTGGAAGCTGTGGGCCTGGCCTCTGAGGGGGCCAGGCTCATAGATGCTGGTCTTCCAACTGAGGTTGTGGAGACCATCCTTAACTCCAGAGCTCCCGCCACGACGAAGCTTTATTCCTATAAATGGAATTTATTTTCTGCTTGGTGCCGACAGAATAATATGGACCCTGTCCACTCTCCTATCAGCTTTGTGGTAAGATTTCTCCAAGAAAAATTCTCGGAGGGCCTATCGCCTTCAACCTTGAAGGTTTATGTCACGGCTATCTCAGCCTTTCATGCTTCTCTTGAGGGTGGCTTCTCGGTGGGTCGAGACTACGCGATTGGTGCTTCAGTGACGACATCACGCAGAAGGTTCCCAATGCGTTGCCACGCAGCATCTCGTTCCCTACTCAGGGAACCAGGGTTACATCTGTAACCTGAGACATTTTCAGCTGTCTTTTGAATATTGCCAGGGATTCCGCATTCCGGATGGAGGCAGGAAGATCATTCCACCAGCAAGGAACAGTGAACGAGAATGTTCTGGAAAATGAGACTGCTATTTAGACTGCTTTTTAGACTGCTTTTTTGAGTGTTTCAAGTTGCTTTTCTTTTTTTAGACTCTGGGTCTGGATGCCATGGTACAGACATGGCCGAGGCTACATCTGTACGCATAAATATTAACAAAATCAACAATTTACTATAGCTACTCTCACTCAGTGTTCATTTATCAGTTGAAAATCAGGACAAATTAAATGACCTAATAGTTAAAGGGCTCATGAACTGAGAAATCTATTTTTCCATCTTTTGACAAAAAAATATGGGGGGGGGGTGTATGTGTAGTACTGTAGTTGTGTATTTGGAGTAATTCCAGCCATCCATGCTATGTATTTTTTGTTGCAGAAAATCTTAGACATGGATGGAGCTGCACAGCCTCATGAATTTATTTACATTGATGAGGCTGGTTTCAACCTCAGCAAAAGTAGACGACTGGGTCATAATATAATTGGCCAAAGGGCAATTGTGCATGTCCCGGGGCAGCATGGGGGAAACATCACAATGTGTGCCGCCATAAGCCTTCGAGGGCTACTACACCATCATGCCAAACTAGGTCCCTACAATACGCAACATATACTCACATTTCTCAATGCACTTTATGATGGACAGATCAGAGCAGATCAGAGCAGCCCAGATTTGTTGTTGTCTGGGATAACGTTAGTTCCCACCGGGTTGCTCTGGTCCGGGACTGGTTCACCAACCATGATCAGTTTGAAGTTGTATACTTGCTCCCTTACTCGACATTTATAAACCCTATCAAAGAATTTTTTTCCGCTTGGAGATCGTGCATATATGACCACCAACCACATGCCTGCATGCCTCTTCTACAGGCAATGGAAGAGACATGCAGAGACAGCGGTAACGTCAATTCATGGATGGATTCGGCACACAAGGTGTTATTTTCCCCATTGCTTAGCAGGAGAAAATATCGCTTGTGATGTTGATGAGATCCTGTGGCCAGACCCACACAGACGGCAGGATCTGTAATCCTACCCATTCACAATGGATCATAATACAAGACACTTTCCTTTAAAATCTACAAGAGACTTTATTTATTTTAACACAAATTAATCTAACACAAACACACACACACACACACACACACACACACACATACATACACATTCATTCATACGCATTGCAGTAAGAAAGGAAATGAGAGAGAAAGAGATTTAAGAGAAAGAGTGATATGATGAACAGAATTCAGCAAAATGAAATGCACTTTAAAGACCTGAACAAACCATTAATCATTCATTTCAATGCACCAGTTCAATCTGGAGGTACTTGCTTGAGACGACTTTAAATGTGAATCTTCTTGTCGGCATGCAGAGAAGGGTTTTCCAAAGTCGATGATTTGTCGCAGGGTCTTAAAGGTCCGTGTGGTGTTTGGTAAAACCCAATCACGTTTGAGCTTGATGGAAAAATGAAAGGAAGTCTCTTTGTTGTGGCTGGAGTTAAAGTTGAAGCGGCAAAAGTTGTTGGTTGATTTTTGTGGCAAAACTTAGAACACAAGACTCTCACAGAAAAGAAAATTAAGTAAAAGAAAGTGAAAGTTGGATGACTTGAATGAGCTGCTTGTCTATTCTTGTTACTCCATAGTAACTTGTTTTTTCTGCTTGCTCACTCTGTAGTTCTCTTGTCTCGTTTTTACTCTTGTCTAGTTCACTATCTTGCGATATGACTATTTAAACTTAGGTGTTTGTCACACCTCTGAGAGTAGTATTGGCCAATCAGATATCATCCTGTTTCAAAAGGGCTTTTCTCTGCCCCCAATCATATATAGGTGTTACTTCCTGTCTCTGCTTTAGCAGAGAGTTTTAAACATAATTTATATTAAATGGAATATGATACATGTTAAACAGATTCAGTCAGTCATTCAAGACTTTTCACATTTACATGAATTGTGGGTGTTCTAAAGCAAAACTGGTTACAGGTAGTATTTGTGGACACATGATGTAAAATGTATGCAGTTAAAATATGTTTGGTAAGTCCATTTAAAATTGTTTGGAACAATTTTGATGCAGTTTTAGTTGTTTTTTTTCTGTGAAGTTTTAGGTCCTCAGAGAAACAAAAGGTCTGCATTGTCTCTCTGTCTCTTTTGATCTGGTGATCAAAGACTCTTTATCTTCTTGGATGACCATTTGGGTTGTCACTTCTCCTGCTGTCAGGAAGCATGGGGGTTATAAAAGTAATTAACGTTGGTTTTCTTGGTAGATGGGCTGGAGCCGGAACCTCGATTCTGAATTAGAATTATGTTTTGAAAGAATCATCTGAATGATTCATTTGTCTGGTTTGTCCATGGTTCCTAGACCTTTCAGTACTTTAATTTTTGGTTGGATATGCAAGAGAGAACATAGCATTGACGTGGTTGAAGTATTGTGGCTTGGAGCCAGCCAGAAGGAGAGATGGAGCCTGGAAACACCCAACCATCTCGCCCACCAACAAACACATACAGTCCATCTACACATGGTTGATGTATTTATTTTCTTTTGTACTGTGTAGTATTCACAACCACAATTGCATTTTGTGTCTGCAATTCTTGGATTTGTGTGTAAAGTTTTGAAAAAAAAAACAAACAAAAAAAAAAACTGTAAACAAAGCAAGACACTCCAACCATACCAGTCCGTTCTTGTGTACCTCCAATATAAACGCTCTCAGGCTAAATCAACCTCTATTCATAGATGACTCCAACAAACCCGTTACATGCTTTTGGTTCCAAAAACACCCCAGATCCGTTCTCCAACAGTTAGGCATCCCATCAAAAAATGTCTCCAGTCACTCTTTCTGCATCGGGGCAGCAACCTCAGCAACCCAAAAAGGCCTCTCCCAGCAGCAGATCCAAGCTTTCCAAAGATGGTCCTCAGACTCTTTCCAAAGCTACATCAGAACCAACTGGTTCCACATCAAAAAACCCCAACACACCCTCATTGGTTAAAAAAAAAAGCCTCCGTCCGGTTAGGCTTACCCATCCGATGCTGTGAGTCTTCATCTCCCGTTGGACATGCGAGAGCCCTCCCGGTCAAGCGTCCATGTTTTCTCTTTTCTCCATCTGGCTAAGCTTACCTGTCTGACCGGGTGTCCTAAATCATGTAGATTCGCATTGGTAGTAAATTCAATTCATTTACTGCTTTAGGAGAGGAAGAATTGTCTAAAATTGTTAAATCATCAAAATCAACAACATGTATGTTAGACCCTATACCAACTAAGCTATTGAAAGAGATGCTTCCAGAGGTCATAGATCCTCTTCTTAATATCGTCAATTCATCTTTATCACTAGGATACATACCAAAAACTTTTAAGCTGGCTATTATTAAACCTCTTACTAAAAAATCACAACTTGATCCTAGAGAATTAATCAATTACAGGCCGATCTCAAATCTCACTTTTCTGTCAAAAATACTGACAGAAAATGCAGTATCATCACAACTATGTTCCTTTTTAGAAAGAAATAGTTTCTGTGAGGATGTCCAGTCAGGATTTAGACCGTACCATAGTACTGAGACTGCTCTCATTAGAGTTACTAAGGATTTGTTCTTATCATCAGATCGTGGTTGTATCTCTCTATTAGTGTTACTGGATCTTAGTGCTGCATTTCACACTATCAATCACAATATTCTTTTAAATAGACTCGAAAATTACGTTGGCATTAGTGGAATTGCATTGTCATGGTTCAAATCATGCTTATCTGACCGTTATCAGTTTGTAGTAGTGAACAATGAGATGCCATATCGATCACAAGTTCAATATGGAGTACCGCAAGGCTCAGTACTAGGACCGTTGCTATTCACTCTGTACATGCTACCCTTGGGAGATATCATTCGGAAGCATGGCGTTAGTTTTCACTGTTACGCTGATGATACTCAGCTATATATTTCTTCACACCCTGATGAAACTTACCAATTCACAAAATTAACGGAATGCATAGCTGATATAAAAAAAAAACTGGATGACCAGTAATTTCCTACTACTAAATTCAGAAAAAAACAGATTCAAATTTTTGGACCAAAAACTTCCTCATGTAATAACCTACAATACTGTCTAACACTTGATGGCTGCTCTAAGTCTTCGTCGTCAGTTGGGAACCTGGGTGTGCTCTTTGATACCAATCTTTCATTTGAAGACCATGTTACTAGCATCTGTAAAACCGCATTCTTCCATCTTAAAAAATATATCTAAAATACGACATTTGATCTCATGAAAAATGCAGAACAGTTCCCTTTCGTGGGAACTATCGATGCTGCGTGAAACGCATTGGGAACCTTCTGCGTGATATCGTCATTGAAGCACTCCTGTATCCAACCAATCGTGTACCGAGACGTCAGAGACGGGTGACGTCACGGACCAGGAAACTATAAAGCATGCCCGGATGCAGAGAACACTAGCTTCTGCTATCTTCAGCAAGCGTAAACTACATCCAACTTGGTGGGCAAAGCTTATGCGGCGGCAGGTCAGGCAGCAGCGTGTCTCCATACTATGGCGCTGCTGCAGGCTTACCAAGCCGACCTGCTGGGGGAAATTGATACCAGCGGGGAGGCCACATTTGAGTGCATCCAGGAACTGCGCATGGCGACAGACCTGGCTCTCCGTGCCACTAAGGAGACGGCCAAAGAGGTGGGCCGTTCCATGGCAGCCCTGGTGGCCACGGAGAGGCACTTGTGGCTGAACCTCTCTGACATAAGGGACAGAGACAAAGCTGCCCTTATGGATGCGCCGCTGTCTCCTGCGGGCCTCTTCGGCGACGCAGTTACAACTGTCGTCGAGAGGTTCCAGGAGACCAAGAAACAATCTGCGGCGTTTCAGATGTTCTTCCCCCGCCGGTCTAAAGTCCCCGCGAGACTGTTGAACGGGAGCAGTCTCGGCCCGCAACGAGCTCCTCAGCGCACCACAGAGCGCAACAGAAAATAAGTGTGGCCGCCCGTGCTCCCCCACGTAGATTCTGGGGACAGGGGCGAGCCGCACAACAGAAGCCTTCCCACGGCAAGATGGACCTGCGGGCCGTCATTGTGGCGCGGAAGGCTTCTAAAAAGCGGTCCTGATATCTGTGGGTCAGGACACAGGAGGGCGGCCCCCGTCTGGAGGAAGCCTGGTGTTAACACATCTGACACCTGCTTCCCTCCAGCGCCCTCCGGGGACCTCGCCATATCTATCATCCAGTGTGCGTCAGGTCCCCGCCGACCTTCCGAGGAAGGTCGGTTGTCACTTGATTCGACTGACCTCTGCCGGTGTGCCGTTTCAGAGCGCCGAGCCAAGTGCTCAAAAAACACCAGAGACCAGTCTCGAGAGGCTGGTTCCCTTAGTAGATTTTCTAGAAGAATGGAAAACTCTACGGAATATATCAAATTGGGTGCTGCTCATGATAGAAAAGGGTTACAAAATACAGTTCGGGTCTCGCCCGCCCAGATTCAACAGGGTCCTTCCCACAGTGGTGACCCCAGAGCAGTCTCTGGTTATGGAACAGGAAGTCATGACACTTTTGCAGAAAGGAGCTATAGAAAGGGTTTCCTCCTCCCAGCAAGCTGTCAGGCTTTTACAGCCGTTACTTCATAGTTCCAAAGAAGGATGGAGGACTTTGTCCTATCATAGATTTACGCGTGTTAAATCGATCTGTACAAAAACTAAAATTCAAGATACTTACACTCAAACAGATCATTCCCCAAATCAGGTCCGAGGACTGGTTTGTGACGATAGACTTGAAAGATGCATACTTTCATGTGTCCATCCATCCTTCTCACTGGAAGTTCCTCAGGTTTGCTTTCGGGGGCGAAGCTTACCAATACAAGGTTCTTCCGTTTGGCCTATCATTATCACCCCGCACATTCACGAAGTGCGTGGATGCAGCCCTGGCTCCCTTGAGACTCCAGGGCATTCGCATACTGAATTACATCGACGATTGGTTGATTCTAGCTCACTCAGAGCAACAAGCAATTCAACATCGAGATGTTGTTCTGTCTCACATGAAAAGGCTTGGGCTGAGGCTCAATGCCAAGAAGAGTGTACTGATACCGGCTCAGATCACCAATTATCTAGGTGTTATGTGGGACTCCACAACAATGCGGGCACGTCTGACTCCTGCCCGTGTGAGCTCTGTTCTGTCAACCGTAAAAGGGGTGAAGTTAGGCCAGTCTCTCATTGTGAAACAGTTTCAGAAACTGTTGGGTCTAATGGCAGCTGCGTCCAACATAATTCCCTTTGGCCTCCTGCACATGAGACCCCTACAGTGGTGGCTCAGGACCAGGGGGTTTTCCCCGAGGGGGAACCCTTTTCGAATGATCAAAGTCACACGGCGATGCCTTCGTGCTCTAACCGTGTGGAAAGACCCCTGGTTCCTGTCCCAGGGTCCCGTGTTGGGAGCCTCTGGTCGTCGCGCAATGCTTACAACAGACGCATCCCTCACGGGCTGGGGAGCGATCATGAACGGTCACTCAGCCCAAGGTCTTTGGGAAGACCATCATCTCTCCTGGCACATAAATCGGCTGGAGATGATGGCGGTGTTTCTAGCACTAAAACACTTCCTCCCAGACCTGAGAGACCACCATGTGCTGGTTCGCACAGACAATATGTCAGTGGTCTCTTATATAAATCATCAGGGGGGTCTACGGTCTCGCCAACTAAATTACTTGGCCCGTCGGATCCTCCTATGGTCTCAGGGGAAGCTGCTTTCGTTGAAGGCAGCTTATATCCCCGGGAGTCAGAATGTGGGGGCAGACGCCCTGTCGAGGCAGGGGCCGAGGCCCGGGGAGTGGAGACTCCATCCAAAAGTGGTGGATCTCATTTGGGAAAATTTCGGTCAGGCACAAGTAGACCTGTTTGCTTCGGGAGAGTCAACCCAGTGTCCTCTCTGGTACTCCCTCACACATCCAGCACCCCTGGGTCTGGATGCCATGGTACAGACGTGGCCGCGGCTACGTCTGTATGCTTTTCCCCCGTTCGCTCTGCTCCCACGAGTCCTGGAGAAAGTACGCCAGGAAGGGGTCAGCCTAATACTGGTGGCCCCGCACTGGCCGACCCGAATATGGTTCTCGGACTTGGTGTCCATGATAGACGGCTCTCCAATGGAGCTTCCCTTAAGGCCAGATCTCCTATCTCAGGCGGGCGGCACGATAATACATCCCCGTCCAGAACTATGGAAACTGTGGGCCTGGCCTCTGAGGGGGCCAGGTTCATAGAGGCTGGTCTCTCAACTGAGGTTGTTGAGACCATACTTAGCTCCAGGGCTCCCTCCACGAGGAAGCTCTATTCCTATAAATGGAATCTATTCTCTACCTGGTGTAGACGACATGAAATAGACCCTGTTCATGCTCCGATAAGCTCTGTGCTATGCTTTCTCCAAGAAAAATTCTCGGAAGGCCTATCTTACTCAACCTTGAAGGTTTATGTTGCGGCTATATCAGCCTACCATGTTGGGGGGGATTCCTCGGTGGGTCGAGACCCCCTCGTGTCACGCTTCCTCCGTGGTACACTGAGGTTGAGGCCTCCAGTGCGCACAAGGACCCCGGCTTGGGACTTATCAGTGGTTCTACAAGGGTTAGCCGAGGCTCCCTTTGAACCACTGGAAGAGGTGTCTATAAAGTTTCTAACTTTAAAGACTATATTTTTGCTTGTTATTACTTCTCTGAGGAGAATTGGAGATCTTCAGGCCTTTTCAGTGGCCCCCTCGTGTCTGGAGTTCGCTTCTGGAATGGTGAGAGCATTTCTTATAGGTGCATGTGCCAAAGGTCCCCACCAATGTCCCGGGTCCTATTGTGCTTCAAGCCTTCCATCCTCCTCCATTTACATCCTCGGCTTTGGATGCATACGTCCACAGAGCTGCCCTGTGGCGGAAAACAGAGCAACTGTTCGTCTGTTACGGCTCCCCTAATAAAGGCGGACCGGCGTCCAAGCAGAGAACGAGTAAGTGGGTGGTCGAGGCCATCTCACTAGCATACAAAGCGGCCGGACAGGCCTCTCCATTTAATGTCCGTGCTCATTCCACAAGGGGTATGGCGGCGTCAAGAGCTTTGATGTCTGGCGTCCCTATGAGTGACGTTTGTGACGCAGCTGGATGGTCAAGCCAGCATACGTTTATCAGATATTATAACCTTGATGTGGGCTCCACTCCGGGCTCCTCCGTACTTTCGAGCTAACATGAACAAGCACTTGAAGTACGGCACAGTTGGGATTGCGTTCCCAATGCGTTTCACACAGCGTCGATAGTTCCCATGAAAGGGAACGTCTCGGGTTATGGATGTAACCCTGGTTCCCTGAGTAAGGGAACGAGACGCTGCGTCTCTTGCCATACCCCTGCATGCTTGCGAGTGCTTGCTTCAGATTTACCACAGAAGCTAGTGTTCTCTGCATCCGGGCATGCTTTATAGTTTCCTGGTCCGTGACGTCACCTGTCTCTGACATCTCGTTACACGATTGGTTGGATACAGGAGTGCTTCAATGACGATATCACGCAGAAGGTTCCCAATGCGTTTCACACAGCGTCTCGTTCCCTTACTCAGGGAACCAGGGTTACATCCGTAACCCGAGACATTAGTTCATGCGTTCATGACCTCAAGGCTAGATTACTGTAACGCTTTACTGGGTGGTTGTTCTGCTCGCCTGATAAATAAACTACAGCTCGTACAAAATGCAGCAGCTAAAGTTCTTACTATAACTAGGAAGTATGACCATATTAGCCCAGTTCTGTCAACACTGCATTGGCTTCCTGTTAAACATCGTATAGATTTTAAAATCTTGATAATTACTTACAAAGAACTAAATGGTTTAGCTCCCCAGCGACCTCTTAAAGCATTATAGTCCTTCACGTCTATTGCTTGTGAATAGTTTGGGAAGCAGACACAGTCTGTCAGTTTAAATCTAGACTAAAAACGCATCTCTTTAACCTGGAATACACATAACCCATCATCAATTTATATTTTCAAATCTGTTAAAGGATTATTAGGCTGCATAAATTAGGTCAGCCAGAACCGGGAACACTTCCTATAACACCAGATGTACTCGTTACATCAGAAGAAGAATGGCATCTATGCTAATATTAGTCTTTCTGTTTATCCCGAGGTTTACCGTAGTCAACCTGATCCGGGCTGTATCCAGGTGAGACCAAGGACCTGCACCTTGACACGACCACAACGCAGCCCTGAAGTATCAGCAGAGATTGAGTCAACTAGATCATTCATCGTGAAGGCCTCATCTACACGACAACCAGTGGCACAGTTCCTCAACAACTGTCCATATGATGGATATGATTCTCTACTGGATGGAACTGAAATAAATACTTTGAATGTTGTGATCCTATCAGACTTATGATAGTAACCTGAATCGTAACAAAGCACTGTTCGCCATGAGGAGAACTGGCCCCCCGACTATGTCTGGTTTCTCCCAAGGTTTTTTTTTTTTTCTACATTTTAACACCTATTTGCCACTTGCTTGCCACCTGATGTCACCTGTTGGAGTTTGGGTTCCTTGCCACTGTCACCTTGATATTCATGTGAACAACAGTGGCCATCCTGAGGAGAGCTCAAACATGGGCTACAGATGAAGCGCGAACACAATCCAGTGAGAGGCGGTAAAGAGTGCAGCGCGTGTCTGTGAAGGAGAGCTGTGAGGGCTCGAGTGACGTGCACAACATCTCCATCAATTTGGGCATGTAGTAATTTAATGTTTTTATTAAAGCACTGAATCGCTATAGAATCAAGATTAATCCGATTCTTAGCATTTTACATCGATTATTGACTGAAATTAACAATTCACGATTCAAAAAACATGTTTCAAGATCGATGCATCGTCAGGATTTGTAATCGATGCATCGAGAAAAAAACGAGTGAATCGTTAAAAACGAGTGAATCGTTACACCCCTACTTCCTTGTGATCGTAAGAGTGGATGAAATTTTGGGAGTTCCAGATCACGTCATTAAGACACTGTTTGTTTGTTTGTTCATTTCTTTTTTTTACTGTGGATTCATTTTAAACCAGACACCGTTTGATGCAGGCTTTTCAGAGAGACTGAAATAAAAGATGATTCAGTGCCGACTATATTGTGTCCAACAGTATCGTCACAACACACGTGTGAGTAACAATGTGTCACTATTGCTATTTACTATTCACTTTACTGAAAATAATGAATGATGAATATAAGAAAGACAGTGTGACAAACGATGGTACATTCATTCATAATTCGTTTAGCCTACGTGAAACACTGTAAGTTATCCTGTCAGCTATAACTGTGGCAAGTACTTAAACTTTACATGCCACAACCAAGACTTATAAAACATGTAAAACGCAGGGCTTGACATTAACCTTTTTTATCCACCAGCCACTGTGTTTTCCAAAGTTACTAGCCACTCTCAGCATTTTCACTGGCCACACTTCTCACAAAAATGAGAGGATACATATTTCATCACAATTTTTAAGAAATCTTCAATGATGTTGTGACAATGCTATGTCAAAGTCACAAAATGCAAAACAATGCAGGTGCATTTGGAATTTTTATAACTAAACATTCTGTACTAATGTAAACATACTGTCACTAATGATTAGTTTTGTAATCGAATACTTGGTCAGTTATTTTGATGATATGGTTAGGGTTAGAAATAATAAGGTTGGTTCAAATAAAGTAGCAAATAATCATTTGGTTTAATTCAACAACACTGATAAAATACATATACATGTAATATGCATAATATAAACATAATCAATTATGTATTATAAGAAATGCCTACTGAGGGCACCAAGGGCCTTGTGATCATTGTTAAATTTTACAGCATGATCAAATCCTTGTAAAGGTGCAGTGTGTAATATTCACAGCTACACGTTAAAATAGGTACTGCAGTCCAAATTCAAAATATTGGAGAGGGTTGATTCTCCCACCCCCTCATCCTCAGACTCGATGCTCAAGGTGGTTGCCAGTTTGAGAACATGCAAGAGGAATGAACACAATGGAAGGCAAATGAGTGTTTGAAATTGATCAGTTGATTGGACATGGAGCTTTTTAGATGGATGCTGAGGCTTTTTAGAGGCTTTTTTCAGGTAATCAATCTCCAATATAATTTGTTTACTGGCTTCTGTGGCTACAATACGCCGTGTTTTCCGCTAAATGGTTATTGATTATGTGAACTTTACATGTTTCCTAAATCTCTGTACACATATCATGGAATTTTTGTGCTTTATTACAGTAAAATATTCAGCTACTTCTTTATGACAGAAATGCTGCTGTTTCTGTAAAAGTTTGCCATTCTAAATTAACGTGCTGCTTGTGGTTTAAACACACAAACAGCTGTTATATGCTTGTATATCACGTTCAGATTGCACGCACGGTTGCATACAGAATCATTGAAACTCGGAACATATTTGTCATTGCTGTCCTCCAATTTATCAACAAAATCGCTTAGAAATTTAAAGTCATAATATGTATTTCTGTTTTGAAGTAACTTCAACTCACAGCTTCACTATCGGTATAGATAAGAGAAGCAGAGACTGGTAGGACATTCTTACAATCGTTCTTTTGCTGATGCATTGAAATAAATCTTACCATTCCTCTTCATCTGTATCTGTTCTATAACAAACAGAAATCTGTAAGTAACTTAACAAACCATAGACAGATAACCAATGAATAAATTATTATGTTGACGGTCAGGCCACAGCAAACAGCAAGCATAGGCCAACAAACGTCAGGCCACAGCAACAGCAAGCCTGGGCCGTGCCCCAGATTCACCACTTTCCTCCTCCCTCCGCTCACACACCGCGGCTTTCCCCGGTGCCACACCCCATCCAACAATGCCCGCCCCTCTTGGCGAATGCCTTCCCTCCTAGCGTGAAGATGCCTCTACTAGCAGAGCAAGCAGGGGCCAACCTGAGCAAGAGACTGCCTCTGCTAACGGTGCAGGCCCAGGTGCCTCAATTTCCCTTTCACAGTTTTGCCCTTTTCTAACCTCCTCATCCCTCCCCTGGATCCAGGGGCCGACCCAAGCATGAGGCTGCCTCCACTAACGGCCTCGGTCCCGGCCTTTCTTCCTTCTAGCACTGTCTCACAACCAAACGCTGTTCACCCTGTCTACTACAACACTGATGCCCATCCCACCAAATGCTACAGTCTTGGAACCAAACCCCGTTGCCAACAACATCAGATCCTCTTAGAAATTCAGGCTGTTGTCACCAGAGGCAGACCCATTCCCAACCCTGGTACCTTATTATTCAGAGCTGATATTCCCATAAACCACCCACTAAAAACTCAGTTTGACACCTCTCTCAACTACATTCTTCAAGCTTCCTCCCCTAGAACCTTACAATCCATTCCACATAGGAGCAGCAACTACAGCCACCCAAAAAGGCCTCTCCCAGCATCAGATTCAAACACTTGGTCGCTGGTCAGCAGAAGCTTTTAAGAACTACATCTGATCTAATCTCTTCCATATTAAAGAAGCCCAATGAACACTTATCAGCTAGTTTCAGCTCCAGCTCATTCTCACACATACCTGCAAGCCACCATATCCAACTCAACTAATACCATCATTCCAATACAATGGAATTTTTCTATCATTGCCGCAGCAGTGATGCACCTCTGCTCCCGCAGGAGCTCAGTTATTCTGGTTAATATCTCCACTGCCACAGCAGTGATGTTCCCTCAGCTCCCGCAGGAGGTCAGTTTCTCTGGATAATATCTCCACTTCTGCAGCAGTGATGTTCCCTCAGCTCCCGCAGGAGCTCAGTTATGCTGGCTGATTCCTCCACTGCTGCAGCAGTGATGTTCTCTCGGCTCCCACAGGAGCTCAGATTCTCTGGATAATATCTCCACTGCCGCAACAGTGATGTCGCTTCAGTGTTTTATTTGGTGTTGTTTGTCTAACATCTGCTATTAGACAGAAAGACAAGATCTCTTCGTCTGAGGACAAGAGTTTCTGTTTGCACAACACGAACATCCCTGCACCAGATTCATAACTCCTGGGGATACACATGAAATGTGTGTTGTTTGTCTGGAGGTTGAGCACGCACAGGCAGCTCTCGAGGGGGCTGTCTGTGTGCATTGCGATAAGCTCGCCCTCAGAACATTAAAATAATGCCGGGCACTCTTTGACAAAGAGGGTGCCGCGGATCAGGTCCCACTGCTGCCGAGGCACAGCGCAGACTTCGTTCATGGGGTTCACAAATGGATGTGGCAGAGGGATTAGAGACAGGCCCAGCCTTATGTCAGCCCTCACCTGCCAGATCCAGTGTCTCTCCTCTGGCGGTAGAAGCACACTCTGCGGTTTTTTCCCCCTGGAGAGAGACAGCGGCGCTTCACCTTTCTTCCTCCGAGGAGGTCGATGTGGTGAGCGTTGAGACTGGCGAGGAGGACCTGCCATCCTCTTCCCCAGCATATGAGGAGCTTTTGGAGGTAGGGACCAGGGCTGTGGCTAAATTAAAAAAGAAACGAAACCGAAAAGTAAACTCGATGAACGGTTTTCACTACCCCAGCATCGGGGTTTGCCTTTCTTCCCCGATCTCCACACCGAGGTGTCGAGATTGTGGAGAAGGCCTGTCCAATATAGAGTTTTCAGCCCCCAGACTTCGGTCTACAGCAATATAGTGTATAGAATATTAAGATCATCACTTTCCTCCTCCCTCTGCTCCCTCTCCTCTTGGCGAATGCCTTCCCTCTTAGCGTGAAGATGCCTCTACTAGCAGAGCAAGCTCAGCCGTCTCAGCCATTTCATCCCGCCATCTCTCACCAGATTCTCAGAGCTTTTCTGTTAAAAGAACACGTTTTACTTAATCTTTGCAATCTGGCAACCATGCACACGAGCTCTCTCTCTATACTGAGGAATATGCGCGGATGATCTGAAAACACAGACAAGAAAGCTAAAGTTCAGCGCTCTTCATTCGAGATTTTCTACATAAATTAAAGTGTCTATATTGCGCTGCTCGTTTTACTGACTAAATCTGGGACCAAAGTGCAGGCTGATATCCAGCAGTGTTTCTCAAACTGACGTAACGTTTCGCAAAAAGTGCTGTTCATTTTATTGTATTCAATTCACATTTATTTGTATAGCGCTTTTCACAATACATATCGTTTCAAAGCAGCTTTACAGAGAATGCATGTCAAAATTACAATATTAGAAGAATGCAGTTAGCAAATAATGTAATAATTTGTGCAATTAATTTACAAATACTGTTAGCATTTATTTTTAAGGTAGAAGCAATGAGCTCCTGGAAAAATGAAATACATCAACAATAATTAGGATATATAGAAATTTGGGAATGTGCATGGTGCATCTTCTGAGGTCTTCGCAGGAGCTGGCGCCGTCTCTTCATAAGAGGTCTTCTTAAGAGGCTGGATCCAAACTGAAGCTGATGTCCTCTCTAGTCACCTCACAGGTGTCCCGAGGTAAAACAGAAAAGCAAATAGAGAATAATTAGCGTAGCTGCTGTTCATAACATTAAGCAAAGATACGTGCAATTGATCTGACATGAAATGCATTATGTGAACGCTTGGCTAAAGAGATACGTCTTTAATCTAGATTTAAACTGGGTGAGCGAGTCTGAGTCCCGAACATTATCAGGAAGGCTATTCCAAAATTTAGGAGCCAAATGTGAAAACGCTCTCCCTCCTTTAGTGGACTTAGATATCCTAGGTACAACCACAAGTCCAGAGTTTTGTGATCTTAAAGAGCGTAAAGGATTGTAGGGCGATAGAAGATCAGTTAAGTACACAGGAGCTAAACCATTTAGAGCCTTATAGGTCATTAGCAATACTTTATAATCAATACAGAACCTAATGGATAACCAGTGTAGAGATGATAAAATTGGTGTTATATGATCATATTTTCTTGACCTGGTAAGAACTCTAGCAGCTGCATTTTGTACTAATTGTAGCTTATTTATTGCAGAAGCAGGACAACCAGCTAATAATGCATTACAGTAATCTAGTCGAGACGTCATGAAGGCATGAACTAACTTTTCTGCATCAGAAATAGATTACATATTCCGTATCTTAGCAATGTTTCTGAGGTGGAAGAAGGCTGTTTTTGTAACATATGAAATATGATTTTCAAAGGACAAGTCGCTGTCTAATATAACACCCAGGTCTTTAACTGTCGAGGATGGAGTAACAGTATATCCTTCTAAATGTAGACTGTAGTCTGAGAGATTCTGTGTACAGGTTTTTGGCCCAATAAGTAATACTTCAGTCTTATCTGAATTTAATAGAAGAAAATTACTAGTCATCCAATGTTTTACTTCTTTAACACACTCTGTCAGATTGGATAATTTAGAGATTTCATCTGGTTGTGTTGAAATATATAACTGAGTATCATCGGCATAGCAGTGGAAACTAATTCCATGTTTTCTTATAATATTGCCGAGTGGCAGCATGTGACCCTGATCCTTGTGGCACTCCATAATTCTCGTTATCTTAGATTTTTCCCCGTTTAGATAGACAAAATTGTGACGGTCTGATAGGTACGGCCTAAACCACCGTAATGCCTGTCCCTGAATACCAGTGTAATAGTCGATCTAGGAGTATTTTATGATCTATAGTGTCGAACGCAGCACTGAGATCAAGTAACACTAGTATTGAGATACAGCCTTGGTCAGAAGCTAAGTAAGTCGTTTGTAATTTTAACGAGCACAGTTTCTGTGCTATGATGAGATCTGAATCCTGACTGAAATTTTTCATAGATAGCGTTTTTTTGCAAGAAGGAGCACAATTGGACCGACACCACTTTTTCTAGTATTTTAGACATAAATGGAAGATTTGAAATGGGTCTGTAATTTGCTAATACATTTGGATCTAATTGTGGTTTCTTAATGAGAGGCTTAATAACTGCTAGCTTGAACGGTCGTGGGACGTGACCTAGAGATAAAGACGAGTTGATAATATTGAGAAGAGGCTCTTCTGCTACAGGTAACAGTTCTTTCAGTAGTTTAGTGGGTATTGGATCTAGTAAACATGTTGTTGGTTTAGACGCAGTGATACGTTTATTTAGCTCTTCCTGTCCTATAGTTGTAAAGCACTGCAACTGTTCTTGAGGGGAGATAATTGAGGCTGAATCATAAAACTCTGTTAAAGGTTGTACATTTACAATTGTATTTCTGATGCTTTCGATTTTCTCAGTTAAGAAATTCATAAAGTCATCACTATTAAACTTTAATGAAATGTTTTGTTCTGGTGATGTCTGTTTATTTGTTAATCTAGCTACTGTACTAAACAAGAATCTTGGACTGTTTTGGTTATTTTCTATAAGTTTGCGGAGATGCTCAGCCCTGGCTGCTTTTAGAGTCTTTCTATAAGGGGACGAGCTGTCTTTCCACACGATTCTTAAGACCTCTAAACGAGTTTGTCTCCATTTCTAGATTACCAGTTTCTCTTTTGATAGTGCGAGTAGTACTGTTGTACCATGGTACAGTATTTTTCTCTCTAACCTTTTTTAATCTAATTGGTGCAACAATATCTAATGTACTAGTGAAAATAGTGCACATGCTGCTAGTCATTTTCTCTAGATCATTTGTGTGTTTAGGTACGATGAGCAGCTGAGATAGATCAGGCAGTTTATTTGTGAATTTATCTACAGTTGTTGGGAGAATTGTTCTGCACAGTCGAAATCGCGGTGCAATTTGACAAATATCATGAGTATGCAGTACGCAAGTTACGAGGTAGTGATCAGAGACGTCATTCTACTCCACCTTAAAATAACATGAAAACTGAACAAGTATAGACACCGACTGCATGTAGATTTAAGATTTAAACTCTTTTCGATACAAAAACATACCCTTCTGCGAGTTACTGTTTTTAATGTTGATCATATAATACCAGCAAGAATATTGCCCGAATATAATATAGGCCTAATATATAACTTCCCAAATATTGATTTTATACAGTTCAACAAACAAAAGAGTAATTGTTACAACACAGAAGGGACAGAGATGGACTGAACAGTTAGATGAGCTTTATTTGAAAACCAGTATGAGCTTTGGCAGAAGTGCAGGTGAGTGAGCAGTGTAGTAGAATGGTATCTTGCGATGAATGGATGATAACTGAGTCTTTGTGGTTAACAGGTACCGGGAACCTTGGAGCTGGAAACACTGGAGATACTGGAGACGCTGGGGATGCTGGAGATACTGGAGATGCTGGAGGTAGGGAGCACTCACAAGGAGAGGAGAGAACACACAAGGAGATTCTTGGAAGCAGGTAAGTAGATCGTGGGGAGTCCTTAAGGTAAGCATACAGGAAATGTTAATGCAAACGACCCAAGAGCGTTCTTCAGGGCCATATCCCTCCCAGTCCACCAAGTATTCCAACTGGCCACCCCGGCGCCGGGAGTCCAAGATGTCCCGTACTTCGTAGGTGGCTCCGTCTTCTAAGATGAGTGGAAGGGAGGGTTCGGCGGCTGCCACGTCAGGCCCTGTGGAGAGAGGAACAGAGGGATGGTGAGGCTTGAGGAGAGAGGCGGTACTGTGAGGGGAGTTGTAGCTTATATGTCACCGGGTTGATCTGCTTGAGGATCTTGAATGGGCCTATGAACCTGGGCAGACGCAGGCGGATGTCTCTTGTCGACAGCCATACCTTCTGTCCGGGCTGGTAGATGGGAGCGTGAGAGCGACGTAGGTCAGCCGTCATCCTGCGTCTGCGCAGCGCTCTCTGCAGATGGTGGTGTGCTGAGTCCCAGACCCTCTCGCTCTCTCGGAACCAGTAATCCACAGCTGGGACGTCCGATGGTTCCCCGGTCCACGGGAACAGTGGGGGTTGGTAACCGAGCACGCACTGGAATGGAGTGAGTCTGGTGGCAGGTTGACGCAGGGAATTTTGTGCGTAATCGGCCCAACCCAAATACTGGTTCCAAGAGTCCTGGTGGTCGTGGCAGAAGGTATGGAGGAAGCGGCCAATTTCCTGGATCTTTCTTTCCGTCTGCCCGTTCGACTGTGGATGGTATCCAGATGATAGGCTTACGGTCACACCTAGGAGCGAATGGAAGGCTTTCCAAACTCAGGAGATGAACTGAGGACCTCTGTCTGTGACGATGTATTCTGGTATTCCGAAGTACCTGAACACGTGATTGAACATAAGTTCAGCTGTCTCCATGGCAGTGGGTAATCCTCTTAGTGGAACTAGACGACATGACTTCGAGAAACAGTCAATGATTACTAGAATGCAGGTGCAGCCCTCTGATGCGGGTAGGTCCATTACAAAGTCCACTCCTAGGTGTGACCAGGGTCGGTTAGGAATGGGCAGAGGATGGAGCTGCCGGATGGGAGATGGCGAGGGCTCTTGGAAATGGCGCACTCCCTGCAGCCCTGCACGTACCTTCTGACATCAGATGCCATACTCGGCCACCAGAAGCGTTCCCTTAGCAACAAGAGGGTCTCATTGACCCCCGGGTGGCCAGTGCCGAGCGAAGAGTGGGCTGTGTGGATAAGTGGAGTGCGTCGTGCTCGGGTGATGTATAGCAAGCCAGGTGGGCAACCCGGCGGAGGGTTAGTGGAGGCATTGGAGGAGGGAATGGTCTCTTCTGACCAGGAGATGGGTCTCACGATGATGGAACTAGGGAGGATGGATTCAGGTTCAGCGGTGGTTTCTTCAGGAGCGTGAAGACGAGAGAGAGCGTCTGCTTTGACATTTTTTGATCCAGGACGATAGGAAATGGTGAAGTCAAACCGGGAGAAGAATAAGGCCCAGCGTGCTTGTCTAGGGTTTAATCTTTTGGCGGCTCGTAAGTATTCCAGATTCTTATGGTCTGTCAGCACAAGGAACTGATGTTTGGCTCCCTCCCACCAATGCCTCCACTCTTCTAGAGCCATCTTCACGCCCAGGAGTTCCCTGTTTCCTATGTCGTAGTTGACCTCCGCCGGGTTTAGCTTGTGGGAGAAGAAGGCGCATGGGTGGAGTCTACTTGGTGTCCCCTGCTGCTGAGACAAAACGGCTCCCACTCCTGTGGTGGAGGCGTCTACCTCCACGACGAAAGGGAGGTCCGGGTTAGGGTGGACGAGGAGGGGAGCGGTGGTGAAGGCTTCTTTGAGGCTTTCAAAGGCGTTGGTGGCAGCGGGTGTCCAGGACAGAGACTTGGGCTGATTACGGAGCAGGTTGGTGAGTGGATGGGTTATGGAGCTATAATTCTTGATGAACCTTCGATAGAAATTGGCAAAGCCGAGGAAACGTTGGAGTTCTTTTATGGATGTAGGAGTTGGCCAGGTCTTGATGGCGTCCACCTTCCCCTCGTCCATCCGGATGCCACTGTGATCAATGATGTACCCGAGGAAGTGAACAGAAGGTTGATGAAAGGAGCACTTTTCGGCCTTGAGGAAGAGATGGAACTGGCAAAGTTGTTGGAGGACCTCCGCAATGTGGTGGCGATGTTCGGCCAGGCTCCGGGAGTATATCAGGATGTCATCGATATAAACTAGCACAAACTTGGGGAGGAACTCCCGGAGCACATCATGTATGAAATCCTGGAATATGGAGGGGGCGTTGACCAGGCCATATGGCATAACGAGATATTCATAGTGGCCGGTGGGCGTGATGTCTTCCACTCGTCCCCCTCGCGTATCCAGATGAGGTTGTACGCGCTACGTGAACACAGTGGCACCACGGAGATGTTCCAGGGCCGCTGGGACGAGAGGAAGGGGGTAACGGAACTTGATGGTGATTTTGTTAAGGGAGCGGTAGTCAATGCAGGGCCTCAAGCCTCCGTCCTTTTTAGCCACAAAGAAGAAGCTCGAAGCAGCAGGGGAAGTAGACGGGCGGATGTATCCTTGAGCAAGGGCCTCTTTGATGTATTCCTCCATGGCCTTCTCCTCCGGGATGGAAAGGGGATAGATCTTACCCCTTGGCACTGGCTCACCCAGAAGCAGATCGATGGCACAGTCCCATGGCCGGTGTGGAGGCAGCTTGGAGGCTTTCTGCAGGCAGAAGACGTCACTGAAGGGGGCGTAGCATTCAGGGATCTCGGTGGAACGTTTCTCAACTGGACTCTCGATGGAGGTGGTGCAGATTGCTAGATCTTGAGAGGATGGTACCCGAGGAATTGGAAGGTCAGAGAAACAGCTTGAGAAACAGGCTTCGCCCCACTTCAGTATCTCGCCGGTTCTCCAGGACATGGAAGGGTTGTGCTGCTCCAACCAGGGACGCCCTAGAACCACGTCAGAGGTGGATTCCTCCAGAACCAGCAGATGGATCTTTTCTTGATGGAGTATGCCGACATGTAGTTGAATGGGACCCACACAACGTCGCACACATCTTCGGCTCAATGGTTTTCCTGTGATTGAGTTGATCTGATAGACAGTCGGAGAGGGTGAGGTCTTGAGTTTGAGCTGCCTGCAGAGGGCGCCAGAGATGAAGTTGATGGCTGACCCTGAATCGAGGAGCACCACCACTGGAAGGGAAATACCGGCAGCAGTAAGGTTGACAACAGTGGTGAGTGAAGGAATAATGGCACTCCCCATTGGTCGTGGGGGACAAGTTGGGCATGCCAAGATGATGTGCCCAGGTAAACCACAATATAAGCAGAGGTTCAGGGTCAGCCGTGTCTGGCGCTCGGAAGGAGTAAGGCGAGAGTTTTCGACATGCATGGGTTCGTGGGCTGGTTCTGGAGGGCTGACGGGTTCAGGTCGGTGGAGGAGATGGTGGAAAAGTGACTGGTCCTGGTGTTCTTCTATACACGACTGCATATGAGAGGCAAAGCGGATGGACAGCTGGATGAATCGCTCGATGCCAATGGAATCCTCGTATGCAGCGAGATGCAACCACTTCTGAGGATCCAAACCTTGACGGTAGGTGGTTATGAGGGCTTGTTCGTTCCATCCACTGGACGCGGCTAGCGTTCTGAACTGCAAGGCATAGTCGTTAATAGACATGGAACCTTGTTTGAGATTACACAATTTTTCACCAATAGAGGAGTCGTAGGAGGGTTTACCAAACACCTCCCGGAAGTGGGTCACGAAGGAATCATATGATTGAATGACAGGACCTTTTTGAGACCAGATGGATTCAGCCCACTGCAACGCCTTGCCTTGTAATTGGGAGATGATGAACGCTACCTTGGATGTATCGCTGGGATAGAGGTGCGGTTGCATCTCCAGGACCAGTGCACACTGCAGGAGGAAACAGCTGCAGTCCTCCGCCGATCCTGAGTAGGGCGCTGGTCTAGCCATGGGACTGGCAGGTGCTGACGGAGAAGAAGAGGTGACGGTGTTTGCGGAAGTGCTGGCTTGTGGTGGTGGAGGTGCACTGGTGGTGAGTGTTCGTCTGAGAACGTCGGCAAGTTCCTGGAAGGGATCCGGGGAGCTCATACTGGCCTTGCACTGTTTAGGTCCGGTCTTCTGTTACAACAGAGAAGGGACAGAGACGGACTGAACAGCTTTATTTGAAAACCAGTATGAGCTGTGGCAGAAGTGCAGGTGAGTGAGCAGTGTAGTAGAATGGTATCTTGCAATGAATGGATGATAACTGAGTCTTTGTGGTTAACAGGTACCGGGAACCTTGGAGCTGGAAACGCTGGAGATACTGGAGACGCTGGAGGTAGGGAACACTCACACGGAGAGGAGAGATCACGCGAGGAGATTCTTGAAAGCAGGTAAGTAGATCGTGGGGAGTCCTTAAGGTAAGCATACAGGAAATGTTAATGCAAACGAGACCGGACATCGAGTGGTGTGTGTGAGTGCTCTTTATGCAGACAGTGATGAGGTGCTGATGAGGTGCAGGTGCCAGTGATCAGTATTCTGGTGATTGGGTGCGCTGTGATTGGTGAGCGGTGGATCCTGACGTGTCTGTGACAGTAATATTAAGTGATGTACATTTTAAACAGTATTGTCAGTATTTTTGCAACGAAAGCCACAGCACAACTGCAGCACACAAGCTGTGTTTTGTGAACGAATCTGTGGCTTTGAACGAATCGTCAATGATTCAATGATCCATTCATAAATACAGCCGCTTGGTTTGATACTGAAAGAATGAATGACTCGATGATTCACTCATAAAAACAGTGACTTACCGCCACCTACTGCTGGTTTTAATGTAATATTTAAAAGTATCACTTCGTTTTTATCATCATTGTATTTATTGCATTTTTTTTTTAAATGTATTTAAGACATTATTTATTTTACAAAGGTATTTATAAAGGTGAAAATGCACTGGAAAAAATCGATTTAAGAGGGCAAATATTGTCCCTTAATGGAAATGTGTAACTGCAGTCTAAGTGGAAAAGAGAGGGCACACAGAAGGATGTTAAATCTCTAAGGGGTACAAAACAAAAAAAAAAGTTTGAGAGCCACTGAAGAGGGATATGTAGAATTGCACAAGTGCTACTGCTAAGAGTGCAATGTCAATACAGTCTATTACCTTGATTCAAAATTTTCATAAGCTTAAATTAATTGGTCTAAAGAGAAAAATTATAATGACTATTTTGTCTAAAGTCTACATATAAAATAGTTATCAAAATTAATGTTGGTAACTGTAGTTTGACTAAAAGTAATGACTAAGACTTGACAAAAATGTGGTGACTTTTCGTCGACTAAAACTAGACTAAAATATGAAAGACTAAAATGACTATAATGTGACTAGGACTAAGGAGCATTTTCGTCTTAAGATAAAGACTAAGACTAAATCAAAAATGGCTGCCAAAATTAACACTGCATCACAGGAAGTTCCTGAGGTTTGCTTTCAGGGGCAAAGCTTACCAATACAGAGTTCTTCCTTTCGGCCTATCATTATCACCCCGCACATTCACGAAGTGCGTGGATGCAGCTCTGGCTCAGTTGAGACTCCAGGGCATCCGCGTACTGAATTATATCAATGATTGGTTGATCCTAGCTCAATCAGAGCAACTGGGAGTCCAGCATCGAGATGCTGTTCTGTCCCACATGAAAAGGCTTGGGCTGAGGCTCAATGCCAAAAAGAGTGTGCTAGTTCCGGCTCAGACTACCATTTATCTAGGTGTAGTTTGGGACTCCACCACGATGCAGGCACATCTGTCTCCTACTCGTGTGAGTTCCATTCTCGTAGCCGTGAAAGGGGTGAAGTTAGGCCGGTCAGCTGCGTCCAACGTGATATCTTTTGGCCTTCTGCACATGAGACCCTTACAGTGGTGGCTCAGGACCATTGGGTTTTCTCAGAGGAGAAATCCTTTTTGCATGATCAAAGTCACGCGGTGATGCCTTCGTGCTCTGGTCATGTGGAAAAAACTTGGTTCCTGTCCCAGGGACCCATGCTGGGGACTTCTCGTTGTTGCGTAATGCTTACGACAGATGCTTTCCTCACTGGCTGGGGGGTGATCATGAGTGGTCGCTCAACTCAGGGTATATGGCAGTACCATCAGCATTCCTGGCACATAAATCCACTGGAAATGATGGTGGTATTTCTTGCACTGAAATACTTCCTCCCAGACCTGAGGGACCACCATGTGTTGGTCCGTACGGACAACATGTCGGTGGTCTCATATATAAACCATCAGCGGGGTCTGCGGTCTCGCCAAATTTATTACTTGACCCGTCGGATCCTCCTGTGGTCCCAGGGGAAGCTTCTCTCTCTGAGAGTAGTTTACATCCCGGGGTATCAAAATGTGGGAGCAGATGCCCTGTCGAGGCAGGGGCCGAGGCCCGGGGAGTGGAGACTCCACCCCAAGGTGGTTGGAAGCAGGTCAAAAATTTCGACCTGTTTGCTTCGGTAGAGTCAACCCAGTGTCCACTGTGGTACTCCCTAACACATCCAGCACCTCTAGGTCTGGATGCCATGGTGCAGACGTGGACGAGGCTACATCTGTACGCATTTCTCCCATTCGCTCTGCTCCCGGGAGTTCTGGAAAAGGTATGCCAGGAAGGGGCCAACTTAATACTGGTAGCCCCGTAATGGCCAACCAGAATATGGTTTTCGGACCTAGTGTCCCTCTTAGACGGCTCCCCAATGGAGCTTCCTCTCGGCAGGACCTCCTGTCTCAAGCGGGCGGCACGATAATACATCCTCGCCCAGAACTATGGAAGCTATGGGCCTGGCCTCTGAGGGGGCCAGGTTCATAGATGCTGGTCTCCCAACTGAGGTTGTGGAGACCATCATTAACTCCGGAGCTACCTCCACGAGGAAGCTGTACTCATATAAATGGAATTTATTTGCTACTTGGTGTAGACAACATAATACGGATCCTGTCCATTCTCCTATTAGCTTCGTGCTACAATATCTCCAAGAAAAATTCTTGGATGGTTTATCTCCTTCAACTTTGAAGGTTTATGTTGCAGCTATCTCAGCCTATCATGCTCCTCCGGGGGATTCCTCGGTAGGTCGAGACCCCCTCGTTACACACTTCCTCCATGGTACACTGAGGTTGAGGCCTCCAGTGCGTACAAGAACTCCGGCCTGGGACCTGGCCATGGTATTGGAAGGGTTAGCCGAGGCTCCCTTTGAACCACTAGAGGAGGTTCCAGAAAAGTTCCTCACTCTAAAAATCTTCCTAATAGCTATCACTTCTCTGAAGAGGATAGGAGATTTGCAAGCACTTTCAGTTGCTCCTTCTTATCTTGAATTTGCACCAGGAATGGTAAAGGCATTCCTACACACTAGACCAGGCTATGTGCCTAAGGTCCCCACCAACATCCCAGGCCCAATTGTACTACAGGCCTTTAATCCTCCTCCATTTGAATCTTCGGATCAGGAAAAACTCAATCTGCTCTGCCCAGTGAGGGCTTTGGATGCTTATGTCCACAGAGCTGACCTGTGGCGTAGGTCAGATCAACTATTTGTCTGTTATGGGTCCCCTAGGAAAGGGGGCCCAGCATCTAAGCAGAGGATGAGCAAGTGGGTGGTTGAGGCCATCTCACTTGCATATGAAGCGGCCGGTCAGCCATCTCCATTAGCTGTCTGTGCCCATTCTACCAGGGGTATGGTGGCATCAAAGGCTTTGATGTCAGGAATTTACATCAATGATATATGTGATGCAGCTGGATGGTCATGCCAGCACACATATAATAATTTTTACAGCCTTGATGTTGGCTCCACTCTGGGGTCGTCTGTCTTGTCAAGCTTACATAAAGCAAGTACTTGACGTTACGGCGTAGTTGGGATTGCGTTCCCAATGCGTCATGACGCAACGTCGACAGTTCCCACGAAAGGGAACGTCTCAGGTTACATATGTAACCCTGATTCCCTGAGTAGGGAACTCAGGACGAGACACTGCGTATCCTTGCCGTACCCCCAGCATACTTGCGAGTGCTTACTTCAGACTTATTTCAGAAGCTAGCGTTCTCTGAATCCCAGTATGCTTTATAGTTTCCTGGTCCGTGACATCACCTGCCTCTGACGTCTTGCTACACGATTGGTTAGATACGTAACCTGAGATGTTTTGGATGTACGGTAAGTTCCGTCTCAAAATAGGCAATACGTCATAAAATCTGACCAATCAGCTTGTGAACATATCCCTATGCCTTTAGGTTCGGTATCTTTTGGTTCGTTGATAAAATTGCCAATCTGAACGTTAATTGAACCAGGACTAAATGTTTTTTTTTTTTTTTTTCTCCAACATTCAGGGCTGGATTTCCTGAAATCTTCTTAACTCTTTCTTAACGTTTTTAACTCTTTCTTAACATTCTTAAATTATACCTTAAGGTGTACCTTAATGTTAATATGTGTTTCCTGAAATGCCCTTAGTTAAGTATACCTTCTGTAAGTCATTCGTTCGTAAGGTTGGTCTGGACCACTCTTAACTATACCTTATCACTGTTGACAGTCTAAACAAATAGAAATGGCAAAGAATAAAATGCAAAGATTCACTGCTAAATTCAAATGTGCTTTGGCACTGAGCTAGAGACAGACACACTCAGTGTCACCTTAAAGGCCCGCTGAAGTCTTTGAACGTGCAGCATTATTCAACATGTTACGCAATTTCAACTGAAACAGGAAGAGAGGGCTGGACATATCGAACAGCCCCCCCCCCCCCCTTTTTTTAAATAGCCAATAACGTTTCGTTTATACCACAGCTCGGCCTGAGCCGTTAAAACCTCAGCTTCCTTCTAATCTCTAACTGTTTCTCCTCCTAATGCTCTCTATAGCAGAGGTTCCCAAACTGGGGTACGTGAGGTGACAGAGGGGGAATGTGAACAAAATGAGGAATATTGCCGTTCATTAAATTCTTCCTCACCTTAAAATTGTTACGGTATACAGGAGGCGGTGATCAGTATTCTGGTGATGGCGTGCGTTGTGATTGGATGTTGGAACCTGACGTGTCTGTGACAGTACCCCCCCCTCCACGGCCCGCTCCGCCGAGGACCCCGACGCCGTGGTGGTCGTCCTCTTCCCCGCGGTGCCGGCCTTTCAGGGTGACTGTCGTGGAATGATTGGAGTTGGGGTCTAAGATGTCGTTCCTTGGGACCCAGGAGCATTCCTCGGGGCCATATCCTTCCCAATCCACCAGATATTCTAACTGAGCACCACGACGTCGGGAGTCCAAGATCTCCCGAACCTCATATGCAGCTCCGTCCTCCAGGATGAGTGGAAGGGGGGTTCGGCGGGAGCCACGTCAGGTCCTGTGGGAAGAACAGAAGGGTGGTGAGCTTTCAGGAGTGACATGTGGAAAGTGGGGTGTATACTATACCCTTGTGGAAGACGGAGTTGGTAGGTGACTGGGTTGACCTGCTTGACGATAGGGAATGGGCCAATGAACCTGGGACTCAGCTTTCTGCAGGGCAGACGCAGTCTGATGTCTCGGGTGGATAGCCAAACCAACTGACCGGGCAGGAAGACAGGGGTGTTGGAACATCGGAGGTCGGCTACCATCCTGCGTCTGCGCAGGGCTCGTTGCACTTGATGGTGTGCTGAGTCCCAGACCCTCTCGCTCTCTCGGAACCAGTAATCCACTGCCGGAACGTTGGAGGGTTCCCCATCCCAGGGGAACAGTGGGGGTTGGTAGCCGAGTACGCACTGGAATGGTGTGAGTCCTGTAGTAGACTGTCGGAGGGAGTTTTGGGTGTACTCGGCCCAACCCAGGAACTGGTTCCAAGAGTCCTGGTGGTCATGACAGAAGGTATGGAGGAAGCGGCCGATCTCCTGTACCTTCCTTTCCGTCTGCCCGTTCGATTGCGGGTGGTATCCGGATGTCAGGCTAACGGCCACACCTAGGAGGGAGTAGAACAACTTCCATACTCTGGATATGAATTGGGGTCCTCAATCGGAGACAATGTCCTCTGGTATTCCAAAGTATCTGAAGACTTGGTTGAAGAGGATCTCGGCTGTCTCCATGGCAGTAGGTAATCTTGGAAGTTGGACTAGACGGCACGATTTGGAGAAGCGGTCCACAACAACTAGGATGGTGGTATTTCCGTCTGAGACAGGGAGATCAGTAATGAAATCCACTCCTAGGTGTGACCATGGACGATCTGGAACGGGCAGCGGAAGGAGTTTCCCAGCTGGCAGATGACGAGGAGATTTGGAGAAGGCACACTCCCTACAGCCCTGCACTTACCTTCTGACATCTGAAGCCATCCCTGGCCACCAGAAGCGTTCTTTAAGCAACGAGAGGGTTTCATTGACCCCCGGGTGACCAGTGCCAAGTGACGTGTGAGCCGAGTGAATGGTGGGAGTGTGTCGTGTCCGTAGAATGTAGAGCAAGCCAGGTGGACAGCCCGGCGCAGGGTTCGTGGAGGTATTGGAGGAGGGAATGGTCTCTTCTGACCAGGTAATGGGACTTACGATGAGAGAGCTCAGGATGATGGGTTCTGGTTCTTCAGTCTGCTCGTCAGGGGCATGGAGACAAGAGAGAGCGTTGGCTTTTACATTCTTGGTGCCTGGGCGGTAGGAGATGGTATAATTGAAGCGTGAGAAAAACATCGCCCAACGGGCTTGCCTGGGGTTCAGTCTCTTTGCTGATCGAAGATATTCAAGGTTTTTATGGTCGGTTAGCACCAGGAACGCGTGTTTGGCTTCCTCCAGCCAATGCCTCCACTCTTCCAAGGCAAGCTTGACCGCAAGAAGTTCCCTGTCACCGATGGAGTAGTTGACTTCCGCCGGGCTGAGCGAGAAGAAGGCGCATGGATGGAGTCTACTTGGCGTCCCCTGCTGCTGCGACAACACCGCTCCCACTCCCGTTGTCGAGGCGTCCACTTCTATGACAAACTGTTTCTCTGGGTCTGGATGTACGAGTAGGGGAGTGGTGGTGAAGGCTTCCTTGAGCTGGTTAAAGGCGTTGGTGGCTGCCGGGGTCCAGGACAGAAACTTGGGCTGATGACGGAGCAGGCTGGTGAGTGGATGGGTGATGGAACTGTAACCTTTGATGAAACGTCTGTAGAAATTGGAGAATCCGAGTGATGGATTAGTGATGGATTCCACCTTCCTCTCGTCCATCCGGATGCCACTGTGGTCGATGTTGTAGCCCAGGAAAGAGACGGAAGGTTGATGAAATGAGCATTTCTCTGCCTTGAGGAACAGCTTGAAGGCAGCTTGGAAGCCCATTGCGGGCAGAAGACATCGCTGAAGGGGGCGTAGCAATTGGGGATGTCGACGGAGCGTTTTTCGACTTTCAATGGATGTGGCACAGAGAGAGAGTTCAGGTGAAGAAGATGGTAGAACAGGAAGTTCAGCCAGGCAGCGAGAGAAGCACGTGTCGACCCACTTCAGGATTTTGCCCGTTTTCCAGGAGATGATCGGGTTATGCTGCTCCAACCAAGGGCGCCCCAGAACCACGTCAGCAGTTGAATCCTCCAGAACCAGCATATGGGCCTCTTCTCTGTGTAGTAGACCAACTTGAATGGTTACTGGTCCAGCCACGGTGCGGACGCGCTTACGGCTCAGGGGTCTGCCGATTAGCGAGTTGAGCGTGTAGATGGTAGGAGACGGAGTGGTCTTGAGACGAAGGTGGCGGCAGATGGCTCTGGAGATGAAGTTGCCGGCTGACCCAGAGTCGATAAGCGCGACCACTGACCATGTGCGTCGAAGCACGTCTACGAGTTCCTGGAATGGATCTGGCTGGCTCATACTGGGTCTGCGGTGTTGGTCCGGTCTTCTGTTACGGTATACAGGAGACAGACACAGATGTAACAGGTAATGGATGTTTATTAGACCACAGTAGAGCAGGTGAACACACACAGGTGAGTGAACTGGTTGTAGAGAAGTTTGAGCAAGTAGGAATAGTTACTGTCCTTTCTCTTTGCAGGTAGATATAAGCTGGAGCTTGGGGATCGCTGGAGCACTGAGGAGATCGCTGGAGAACAGAGGAGCTGACGGAAACACACCCACACAGCAGACGAGGCACACAGAGGGAAGGAGACACGCTGGAGACAGTATACGAAGAGGAGTCCTTGAGGTAAGCATAACATGGGGTATATGCGAACGAGACCGGACGTGGAGTGCTGTGTGCGTGTGGGTTAAATAGTGCTGTAGATGAGTGAGGTGATGAGGTGCAGGTGGCGGTGATCAATATTCTGGTGATGGCGTGCGTTGTGATTGGATGTTGGAACCTGACGTGTCTGTGACAAAAATAACATTAAAACTGACCATATATTTTCTAACAGGCACAATGCCTTAAAGGGATAGTTCACCCCAAAATTAAAATTTTATGTTTATCTGCTTACCCCCAGGGCATCCAAGATGTAGGTGACTTTTTTTCTTCAGTCGAACGCAAATAATGATTTTTAACTGCAACCGCTGCCGTCTGTCAGTCAAATAATAGCAGTGATTGGGAACTTGAACAATAAGAGTCGAAAAAACTTCCATAGACAAATCCAAATTAAACCCTGCGGCTCGTGATGGCACATTGATGTCCTAAGACACGAAACGATCGGTTTGTGCGAGAAACCGAACAGTATTTATATAATTTTTTACCTCTAATACACTGTCCAACTTCGTTCAGCTTCCGGCTAGTGAGGTCTGACAACGAAAGTGATGTCTCGCGCTCATTGAAGTATATGGGCGAGACATCACTTCCGTCAACAGAACGCGTTTTTTGACCTCACTAACAGGAAGCTGAACGAAGTTGGACATAGTGGTGTATTAGAGGTAAAAATTATATAAATAACGTTCGGTTTCTCGCACAAACCGATCATTTCGTGTCTTAGGACATCAATGTGCCGTCACGAGCCGCAGGGTTTAATTTGGATTTGTCTATGGAAGTTTTATTTACCAGTATTTACCAGAAGTTTTATTTATTATCAGTATTTGCTCCAACGAAAGCCACAGCAGAACTACCAATTTCAGCCACAGCTTCAGCGTCTGTTTATAGTGTAGGAGGGGCGGGACTTCAGATTCTAGAGAGCATTTTATTGGACAGAAGATCTGACGAGATGCTGAAGTGCGATGTGATGTCATGAAAATCCATGATCCATTTTAGCGGAAATGAGAGACTGTAAGTTTTGAATGTTTATATCTCCTAAATGTGAATTTTGTCATTGTTTTGGAACACACCAGCCTATTTATCACCTTAAGGCTTCAATATATTCATACTAAAAGCTAAAAAACTTAAATTTTGATTTCAGGGGGACTTTAAAGTCATGCCCCCAGCTCAGCTAGAATAGAGAGCCTCAGAATATAGAGATTACATTATAGATTTAGTTTGCAATTTGTATTATTTTTATAAGATGAGTCCTGATTAATGCAATTTCTACTTCTAAAGTGGTTCTTTTATAAAGACCACCGCTTTCTCACATAACACAGTGAAGCAGCCCTGCATAGAGTGAATTATCGATTTTCGAGCCATCAATATCAACCAATTCAACACCACCGCCAAGGACAGCACCTGGTAACGTCACACTTAAGAAAGGTTGATTCTAAGGTATAGTTCAGGGAACATGCCTAGATAAGGTATATCTTCAGTTAAGGTTTACCTTTAGAGTCTTCATAGCAAGCTAAGAGACAGTGTTATCGGGAAATCCAGCCCAGATCCATAAAGTAAGGTGGAAAGGAAGCAGCTCTCATAAAGTCTCAGTTTAGTGTGGGTGATATATTCTGCTACATTTAAATAAAACTTAACTAGACAATCTGGGCTGGATTTCCCGAAACCTTCTTAACTCTATGTCATTCTTAAATTATACTTTAAGCTGTACCTTAAAGTTAATACGTGTTTCCCGAAACGTTCTTAGTTAGGTGTACCTTCTGTAAGTAATACTTTCATAAGGTTGGTCTGGACCACTCTTAGTTATACATTATCACTGTTGACAGTCAATACGAATATAATTCTGAAGTTGTAATACACCCAGTGTTCGATTAGGATTATGGCAAAGAATAAAATGCAAAGATTCACTGCTAAATTCCAATGTGCTTTAGCGCTGATCCAGAGACAGACGTGCACTCCGCACTTGTCATGTATCACAACTATTCAGTGTTTTTAACCTCATCAGGTTAATTTTAGGTTTCAGACATTTAAATACACATTTGAATTAAGTAGGCTACTGCATAGAAAAGACATTTATAGTTTGTTAAAATCAAATTCCATACACTGATGTCTATGGAAGCTGCAACAATATAGATAAATTACAATATAGATTTAGTTTGCCATTTGGATTACTTTTATAATATCCCATGAGTCCTGATAAATGCAATTTCTACTTCTGAAGCCCTTCTGAAGAACACTGATTTCTCACATAATGCAGTGAAGCAGCCCCCGTATAGAGTGAATTATCAATTCTCCAGGTAACGTTGCACTTAAAGGTGCCCTAGAACTTTTTTTTTTTAAAAGATGTAATATAAGTCTAAGGTGTCCCCTGAATGTGTCTGTGAAGTTTCAGCTCAAAATACCCCATAGATTATTTTTTTTTTAATTAATTTTTTTAACTGCCTATTTTGGGGCATAATTAGAAATGAGCCGATTCAGGGTGTGTGGCCCTTTAAATCTCATGCTCTACGCCCCAAGAGCTCGCGCTTGCCTTAAACAACATAAAAAAAGTTCAAACAGCTAATATAACCTTCAAAATGGATCTTTACAAAGTGTTCGTCATGCAGCATGTCTAATCGCGTAAGTAGTGTTTATTTTGATGTTTACATTGATTCTGAATGAATTTGAGGCTGTGCTCCGTGGCTAACGGCTAATGCTACACTGTTGGAGAGATTTATAAAGAATAAAGTTGTGTTTATGCATTATACAGACTGCAAGTGTTTAAAAATGAAAATAGCGACGGCTCTCTTGTCTCCGTGAATACAATAAGAAACGATGGTAACTTTAACCACATTTAACAGTACATTAGCAACATGCTAACGAAACATTTAGAAAGACAATTTACAAATATCACTAACAATATCATGTTATCATGAATCATGTCAGTTATTATTGCTCCATCTGCCATTTTTTGCTATTGTCCTTGCTTGCTTACCTAGTCTGTTGATTCAGCTGTGCACAGATCCAGATGTTCTGCCCTTGTCTAATGCCTTTCATCCAGACGTTAATACTGGCTGCCCTTGTATAATGCCTTGATCATGGGCTGGCTTATGCAAATATTGAACATATAATATAAAACAGTCTGTGTTATGTTGAGATTCGCCTGTTCTTCGGAGGTCTTTTAAACAAATGAGATTTATATAAGAAGGAGGAAACAATGGAGTTTGAGACTCACCATATGTCTTTTCCATGTACTGAACTCTTGTTATTTAACTATGCCGAGGTAAATTCAATTTTTGAATCTAGGGCACCTTTAAGAAGATATACGGTCCCACTTTATATTAAGAGGCCTTAACTACTATGTATTTACATTTAGATTAATAATTTGATACAATGCACTTATTGTGTACATACATGTTATTACATTGTACTTATATTTTAAAAACACCTGCATGTAATTACATCTGTAATTAATTTCTGTAATTACATTTATAATTACACTGTTGACCTTCCCTTACACCTTACCCCTACCCTTAATCCTACCCATACCGCCAAAGCTTTCCCTAACCTTACCTGTATCCCACCTCAAAAGCTGCAAAAGTGTTTTGCAATTCAATATGAACCTAATAAGTACATTGTACTTATTTTTTTATGTAAGTACATAGTAGTTAAGGCCACTTAATATAAAGTAGGACCAGATATACCTTAAGCAACCTCCTAAGGGACAGTTCGGGGAAAACACCTAGAAACGGTATATCTTCAAGGTCTACCTTTCGAGTCTTCATAGCGCACTAAGAGACAACCTTACAAGATCTTTATTTATTCTCATTTTCTCTTGCTTTTTTTTTTTTCTGTATGTGCTGGTGGGTATATGTGAAAGTCAAGTCACCTTCATTTATGAAACACTTTTTATAATACAGATTGTTTAAAGCAGTGTTGCCAGCAAAATACAATACTACCTCACAAAAATATTAGAAATAAATATGAATAGAGGCCACAAAGAAGATTATAAATTTTTTAAAAATTGCAATTCATGACCCCTTTTGAAGTTTATATCTGTGGCCGCTAAAGTAATATAATTCTAAAGTAAGTAAGGAAAAAAAAAAAAAATATATATATATATATATATATATATATATATATATATATATATATATATATATATATATATATATATATATATATATATTTTTTTTTTTTTTTTTTTTTTAATAAATGATAATAAATGAAACTTCCAGATGTGGTCTAATGTTAGCAGTCTAATTTGAAGGGGGCCAGACTAATCATTAGATCTTAGCACTGTGATTGTAAAGCCAAATTCACAACGGAAGTGTTTAAATCCCTGGAAGCCACAGAGTCTACAGGTCTGTGTTATGTACAATTATTTCTACTGCAACATATCACTGTCTGCACTCCCAATGGTAGTCTTTGCATCATTGCTCATATAACTAGTTCTACTTGTAACAATCTGAGTGGGATTTGAACCAGCATCAACTGGAATGGGAGGCAGGTGTGTTAACAATGAGGCTGCAGACCACAGCCTAATCTGCATGCCTAATTGGTGGCCTATGCTTGATAAAGTAGGGTAGATGGAAAAATAATAAGAGAAGTGTTCAAATATATGATATGACCATATTCAAATATGACCGTTGCACAGAAAACACTTTCATGAATCAGGCAGCACAATGATTTAATCAAAATCAATCATAGCGGCATATAAGAAGTAAGTAACCTTAGGAAATGGCCCAACTTTCTTTCTTTAAGTATTGCAACATAACTGGAAATCATAGTCTCTGTCAAACACACTGACTCTATAGGGAGCTCTTCACACCCACACACTAGCACACAAGAATGCTCGAGCGGCTTCACAACCCACTGTGCTCTGGCATTTACTAGACGAAAAAATATGTAGATGAAATACTAACAAATGGAAATGACGATGCCCACATTTTTCCATGATCTTAGGTCTGTTTCCATTATGATGTGTTTTAATGATCCAATCACAAGTGGTCAGCCGGGATACATTAATCCTGTGACCCCATGTGTTCAGATTTTGTTTACATCCTTCCCTCTTATTTCGTCACACTCTACATGACTTTCACAAGAGCGCTGAGTATTGCACACAAATATGATTGAATGAATGAAGCCATTATGCTGCTTATTAGCTGGAAAGCAAGTAAATGGAAAGGATATGAACAGTAAAAGCAATCTATGTGTTTTGGCATAATATAGCCAAGTTGGAATCAATTGATTTGGTGTTTTTTTCAAAACATATAAGTTATAACACTAATATGTTAGGTCAGTTGGTCTTTTATACCTGTTTGATCAAATTCAACCACATGAGCATCTAAAATACAAATGCAATCCTATTGAATACATTTTCGACTACCTCTGGAAATGGTTGAAAGTGGGCAAGCACAAAACTTCTTAGACCCCTTTTACACCTATGTTTAGCGTCATCTACTTGTGATTGGATCAACAAACAGCATTTTAATACCAGGTGTGAAAAGGGCCTAAAAACATTGATCTTGGTTGGGGTAGCCACAATTGTTGAGTGTTTGACAGAATTTTCACCATCTTCCTTTCCGAGTTCTGTCACATTCACTGATTGAAAATGTAAGATAAATGACAGACTACACAACTGCCTCTGATATTTGTCTGTCAGCATCCATAATTTATTCCAACACCCCATTTTGACACTAAGTCAACAAGTTTTCAGAAATAAGAACAGGCGCATTGGACAAACCATTTTTATAGGCTGAATTAGCTTGCAGTTCATGGAATTTACTTTGTGAATGTGTGCAATTGTTTGTCTCTTTGGATGTTATACATTCATGTACAGCTTAAGATAAAAGGAAAACCAACCCAATCTCACAGGATTTATTATTATTTTTATTATTATTATTATTATTTATTTATTTATTTATTATACGAGGTGGTTTTTCGTGTGAAGTGAATTTTTCAAAAACTTGTGATTTTTAGACAAAAAGTAAGCATGAAGACTGTGTTGCCATTAAGGCAATATGTTAAGGACTTTTCTTTTGATATGATGTAGATCTGGAGTTCGGGGTTAGAGGTTATTTCCTGTAAGGAAAGAAGGAAGTTGACAGTATGTGTGTACATGCAATCCATCTGTTGTTAGCACTAGAAGCAATGTCGTAAGTACAAAATTCATTATGTTAATAAGTTGATGTTACAATAATATTTGAAAGAAAAGACCAAACATAGTTACAGTGTTTATTTTCATGCAGATACAGATATATTTCATTACACAAGATTTGTTAAAACATTCAAACTTTTTTCCTTTGTTGCAGTTTTCACTCTGTCATGTAAGATGATGTTGAAAGCCACAGTAAACAGCAAGAAATCGCTCACTACGACTTTTCGTCATTTTGTATCAGAGTTAGCTGGCTGTATAGCTGCAGTTGCTAAACTGCAGTGAGGACAGCACAGTGAAAAGACACGGAGTTAGTGTTGAACATCGTGACAAGATGGAAGGAAAACGTACTAAGTCTTCTGTATTTAGTGGAAGTTCTCACTCGTCTGCATCATCAAGCAGTGCAGCAATCCGTGCACGGGCTAAAGCAGCAGCTGCTAAAGTATGCGCTGAATATGCAGAAAAAGAGGCTAAAGCAAAAATAGAAAAGGCAGCTAAAGAAGCTGAATCTCAGTTGGAGAAAGTAAAAAGAGAGACTGAGCTTGAAACACTCGCGATGTGTCGTGAAGCAGCGGCTGCTGAAGCTGAAGCAGCCGTTTGGGAATCGGCTGATACAATTGCCAAGTGTATTCTGTTGGATGAAACGAGTGCTTCAGGAGAAGATAAAATGGAACGAACAAGCGAATATGTCCAAACTCATTTTGACCCAACTAGCTCCGCAAGGCGGGCGCTTACTGAGGATTGCTCTCAGACTTTTCTACATGTTGCGGATGGCGCTCTTATTTTCAGTCCGAATAACCCCTTCTCTCCATACCGGCAGGACCATGTTCCTTCACATGAGGTACGTTAGGCTAATAACATAGGAAATGTGAATTTATTGGAGGATGGTCTAGACGGTGCTTATGTTCCACCGGCAGTCAAACTGTCATATGGTAAGACTTTAACAGACAGAGAGGATGCTCAAGTCGATTCGAAGAAGTTTCATACTGACTTGAATATTTCTGCTCCGTGCTATTACCCCCAACTAAATCCCAACCAGGGCGTGTCTGCTACTGAACATCTTGCGCAATATTTAGCTTGACGTGACCTGGTGAGTGCAAGCTTGTATGAGTTTGACGACAAACCGGAAAATTATCGCGCTTGGCGGTCTTCATATAAAAACGCCACACAAGGGTTGGCTCTCACTGCGACTGAGGAGTTAGACTTAATGACTCGATGGCTTGGCAAAGAATCCAGCAACCAAGTGAAGCGCCTGCATTCAGTGCATGTAGCGAGTCCAGACATAGCACTCAGAAAAGCCTGGGAACGTCTTCAGGAATGCTACGCAGCACCAGAGGTAGTTGAAAAAGCCCTCTTCACGCGACTCGATAAGTTCCCTAACGTTTCGGCAAAAGAAAATTTGAAGTTAAGGGAGTTAGCGGATCTGCTGATGGAAGTGCAGTGTGCTAAGGAAGACGGCTACTCTCCAGGTTTGTCCTACCTGGATACTGCTCGAGGCATTGAACCTATAGTAACCAAACTGCCTTATGGACTTCAAGAAAAATGGATCTCTGCGGGTTCAAGGTTTAAAGAAGAAAATGGAGGACGGTTTCCACCATTTGAATTCTTTACCAGATTCATCTGCTATGAGGCTAAGAAAAGGAATGATCCAAGTTTTGTCTTTTTAAATGCTAGTGGATCTTCTGTAAAGGTTGAAAGTCCCTATCTTAAAAGCACCAAGAACCCCATTGCAGTTCATAAGACCAATGTCTCCCCAGCAGAGTCAAACACTTCCATTGATCCAAATAAGAGCTGCCCTATACATGCAAAGCCACATCCATTGAAGAAGTGCAAAGCCTTTAGAGCCAAAGACCTTCAAGTCAGGAAAGCTTTTCTGAAAAAGAGAGGATTCTGCTTTAAATGCTGTGGCTCAAATAGTCATGTGGCGAAGGACTGCACTGCAGTAGTGAAATGTTCCGAGTGTGACAGCACCAAACATGTCTCAGCCATGCATCCGGGCCCTCCACCACAGTCCACGGCTCCTGTAACCTCCTCAATGAATGGCGGGGAGGGAGAAGATGGTAACGACAGTAGGGAAGTCATCAGCTCAAGCTGTACTGAAGTATGTGGTGCGGAACAAGTTGGGAGGTCATGTTCCAAGATATGCCTAGCAAAGGTGTATCACAAGGGCTGTCCAGATAAAGCCATCAAGGCATATATCGTTTTAGATGACCAAAGCAACCGGTCATTGGCGACGTCCAGTTTCTTCGATCTTTTCAACATTCAAAGTAAGCCATATCCTTACTTACTGAGAACGTGTTCTGGCACGGAGGAAACATTTGGCAGAAAGGCTGAAGATTTTATGGTCAAAGCACTTGATGGGAAAGTGACAATCCCTCTCCCCCCACTTATCGAGTGTAATGACTTACCTGACAACCGGGCTGAAATTCCCACGCCGAACGCTGCTCTTCATCAACCTCACCTCGTCAAAGTAGCAGAACACATTCCTGAGTTGGACTCCACTGCAGAGATCCTGCTGCTGCTGGGTAGAGACGTAATTAGAGTGCACAAGGTGAGGGAACAAGTGAATGGCCCTCCCAACGCCCCTTTTGCTCAACGTCTTGACCTAGGTTGGGTGTTGGTTGGTGAGGTCTGCCTAGGAAATGCGCACAAGCCAAATGTCAGCACGTACAGGACGATAGTGCTTGATCGTCAACGGCCTTCGCTCCTCCAACCGTGCACAAGTTTTATGCATGTCAGTGATGAACTTCATGGCAAAGAGCCCAGGAAGAGTGTTTTAGGGCTTAGCAGGGCTAAAGAAGACAAGCTGGGGAAAAATGTATTCGATCGCACTGAACAGGACAACAAGCTGGCACCGTCAATTGAGGATGAGACTTTCTTGAACATAATGGACAAAGAAGTCTACAGAAATGATTCAAACAGTTGGGTCGCTCCATTACCGTTCAAGCAGCCTAGAGAACGGTTGCCTAACAACCGCAGCCAAGCACTCAAAAGATTTGCATCACTTCAACGCAACTTGAGAAGAAAGCCGGAGATGGAACAGCAATATGTAGCGTTCATGGATAAACTGCTGGAGAATGATCATGCTGAGGTGGCACCTGGACTTAGGGAAGATGAAGAGTGTTGGTATTTACCAAGCTTTGCAGTATTTCACCCACAAAAACCGGGTCAAATCAGGGTGGTGTTTGATGCGAGTGCCCAACAATCCGGAATCTCCTTAAATAATGTACTATTGACTGGGCCCGATCTTAATAACTCTCTTCTGGGAGTACTCATGCGGTTCCGAAAGGAAAAGGTGGCTGTTATGGCAGACCTAAGGCAGATGTTTTACTGCTTTCTCGTAGAAGAGAAACACAGGAACTATTTGAGGTTCCTATGGTTCAAGAACAATGATGTAACGAGTGAAGTCGTAGACTACAGGATGAAAGTCCATGTGTTTGGGAACAGCCCGTCCCCAGCAGTAGCAATTTATGGGCTTAGAAGGGCCGTCAGAAACGGTGCACAAACATATGGACAAGACACCGTTAACTTTGTTGAGCGTCACTTTTATGTTGATGACGGTCTTTGTTCTGTCCCTACTGATGCTGAAGCCATTGACTTGCTGCGTAGGACTCAGGCTTCTCTTGCTGAGTCTAACATCAGGCTCCACAAGTTTGCATCGAATAGTCCGGCTGTTTTGGCAGCTTTCCCAAGTGAGGACTGTGCGGCAGAGGGAAAAGAGGTAGACCTCTGTGCGAAGGAGTCGCCTGTCCAACGCAGCTTAGGCCTCCTGTGGGAGGTAGCTACGGACACATTCACCTTCTCTGTGTCCATTGAGGTAAAACCGTTTACTCGTCGTGGCGTTCTCTCCATGGTGAACAGTATTTTTGATCCCTTGGGTTTTTTGGCTTCTGTCGTAATTCAAGGCAGGGCTTTTCTCCGAGAGCTGAATTCTGAGGCTTCAGAATGGGACACTCCATTACCTGAAGAGAAATTAGGCAGGTGGGAGGCTTGGCGAAACTCACTTCAAGAGCTGAAGCACTTCCATATTTCAAGGATGTACACAGGTCTCTCTCTAATCAAGGCCGAACGGATGGAACTCTGTGTGTTCTGTGATGCCTCTACCATGGCCATTGGGGCTGTAGCCTATTTGAGGATCATCCAAGAAGACATTGTTGACATTGGATTGTCATGGGGAAGTCTAAGCTCACTCCTCAGTCAGAGCCAACCATACCGAGACTTGAACTATGTGCTGCGGTTTTGGCTGTGGAAGTCGCCGAACTGATTAAGGATGAACCGGACTTGAAGCTAGATTCCATCAAGTTCTACACTGATAGCAGAGTGGTTCTTGGATACATTCATAACCAATCCAGACGGTTTTATGTATATGTCCACAATCGAGTCCAGCGCATTCGGCAGACCACAAATCCTGAACAGTGGCACTACGTACGCACAGAGGACAATCCGGCTGACATTGCGTCAAGGTCTGTTCCAGCATCACGTCTCACACAAACAATGTGGTTCAACGGACCTACCTTTCTGCGTAAGCTTTCCATTCAACCAGAGCCTATTCAGTCGTTCAGTTTAGTCTCGCCAGAATTGGATGCGGAAATTCGTCCGGATGTGAAGAGTTATGCCACCCAACTACACGAGAAGGGTCTCAGCATAGAGCGTTTTGGGAGGTTCTCCACCTTCAACACTCTCCAGCGAGCTGTAGCACTCTTAATTCATGTTGCAAGATCTTTTAAGTCCCCTAACATGATGGACAAGTGTACAGGATGGCATAAATGTGAGCTGCCTCGCTCTCTGGATGAGCTTTCCCAAGCCAGAGAAGTCATCATTAGAGCCGTACAGAGAAAAGCATTCGGAAAGGAATTTGAGGCTCTAGAAAGGGATGAGCCAATTCCTATAAATAGCTGTCTACGTCGTCTCAACCCTATTTTGCAGAATGACCTCATCTGTATCGGAGGTCGCCTGAAAAATGCAGACGTAGAGATCAATCATAAGAACCCTGTAATTCTCCCAAAAGACAACCATGTTTCCTTGCTGCTCATCAGACATCATCATACACAAGTAAAACATCAGGGCCGCCATTTAACAGAAGGCGCTGTGAGAGCTGCAGGACTCTGGATTTTGGGAGGTAAAAGGCTCATTAACTCAACTCTTCACAAATGCGTGACCTGTCGTAGACTCAGAGGACGGATGCAGGAGCAGTTAATGGCGGATTTGCCACCAGAGCGTCTCAAAGCCTGCCCTCCCTTCACGTATGTGGGGTTAGATGTCTTCGGACCATGGCACATCACTACTAGACGTACAAGAGGAGTTCAGCCTGAGAACAAGAGGTGGGCCATATTATTCTGTTGTATGAGCTCCAGGGCGGTTCACATTGAGGTGATTGCCTCAATGGACACCTCGAGTTGTATCAATGCCTTAAGGCGTTTCTTTGCCATAAGAGGACCAGCCAAACAACTGCAGTCAGATTGTGGCACGAATTTCATAGGGGCCTGCCGAGAACTCGGGATGAGCGCAGACCAACCAGACACCACTATGCAGAGGTACCTACACCAACAAGGATGCTCCTGGGTGTTTAACCCACCACATGCTTCGCACATGGGTGGTTCATGGGAACGCCTCATTGGAGTGACTCGAAGGATCCTGGAGTCAATGCTTCTTGAAAACGGCACTCGCCTGACCCATGAAGTCTTGTGCACACTAATGGCGGAGGTGACAGCAATTATGAATGCAAGGCCTCTGGTTCCAGTTTCAAATGATCCAGAGGATCCATTCATTCTCACACCATCTATGTTATTAACTCAGAAAGTCGGTACTCCACCTCCTCCAGGAGACTTTACGGACAGAGACCTCTTAACCAAGCAGTGGAGACAAGTACAAGCCTTGTCCAACATGTTCTGGCGCCGTTGGAGACAAGTGTACTTTTCGACTTTACAAGGCCGGAAGAAATGGCCCAAGTCCCACCAAAATCTGCAGGAAGGAGATGTCGTCCTCCTCAAAGACAACCTAGTTGTCCGCAACAACTGGCCTATGGCGATAATCACAAAGGTTATTCCTGGAGAAGACGGGAAAGTCCGTAAGGTGGAATTGAAGACCACGGATCAAGGACATTCAAAAAAGTACCTTAGACCAGTGACGGAACTTGTTTTGCTTCTGAGTAAAGAATGATGTTTATATGTTTAGTTAATACGTAACTTGTTAAGTGTAGTGACCTCACAGATGCCAGGCGGGGAGTGTATTGCCATTAAGGCAATATGTTAAGGACTTTTATTTTGATATGATGTAGATCTGGAGTTCGGGGTTAGAGGTTATTTCCTGTAAGGAAAGAAGGAAGTTGACAGTATGTGTGTACATGCAATCCATCTGTTGTTAGCACTAGAAGCAATGTCGTAAGTACAAAATTCATTATGTTAATAAGTTGATGTTACAATAATATTTGAAAGAAAAGACCAAACATAGTTACAGTGTTTATTTTCATGCAGATACAGATATATTTCATTACACAAGATTTGTTAAAACATTCAAACTTTTTTCCTTTGTTGCAGTTTTCACTCTGTCATGTAAGATGATGTTGAAAGCCACAGTAAACAGCAAGAAATCGCTCACGACTTTTCGTCATTTTGTATCAGAGTTAGCTGGCTGTATAGCTGCAGTTGCTACACTGCAGTGAGGACAGCACAAAGACACTCCCTGAACCCCATCCCTTAACATAACCGTCACTGGGGTATACCCAGATTGCACAAAAACTTACAAATAGGACCTTACAAGTTCATACAAATTAGCCACCAATTTGTCAAAATGTAAAATAGTTACGAATTGCCATGAGATTGTGTTGGGGAAAACTTACGGTTAAGTATGGGAATGAAGACAACCATGGGGAAAGTGGGATACTTGTCTTAGGAACAGTTTACATCTGATATTACCTGTCATGATCACTGTCTGCTCCTGTCAAACTACACTTCCCACAATCCTCCCTGCCAGTCACATGTTCACTCCACACCAATCACCTGTCGCCACATACAGCCATGCACACACTCCTCACTAATCACCACACCCAGCTGCAGCTCATTACCAGGACTATAAAGGACTTCCACACACACCACCTCACCGCGAAGTATTGTTAACTGTTGTTGCAATTCCGAGCGGTCCCCTGTGTTTTCTGTCTGCCTGTTTTGCTGTTACCCTTCCTGCTTGTTCCCTGTTTATTGACCCGTTGCTGCCTGTCCTGACCCTTGCTTTGTATACCGACCTGTGAGTGACATCTGCCAGTCCCGACCTCTGCCTGTACCTGGATTACTATTCTGTCTACCCTCTGCTGTACCTGCTTGCTCCTGATTTACCCTGCCTGTACGACCACGCTTACATTTAATAAAACGCTGCACTTGGATCCCCTGCCTGAGTCTCCATTCACAGCATTACCATCTCAAATGTGTCTACTAGAACCATTAGTGTTCATATTAAGGGGAGGGTCTCTGAATTCATGACTACATCAGTCTTTACAACTACATTAGTTTGATAATGCGTGTTGATAAAGTAAAAAGTCTGCACACTGATTCTACTCAAAAATACTTGTTTTAATCTCACCACAAATGTGATTTTCCAAGTAGAATGTTTATTGTTATTTTAATCAAGCACCTGAATGAACCTAACTCCGGATGAGCTTCACATGATCTGTTATTGCATGTCGATATCAGGCTCTACATTTATGCATTTGGCATTTATGCATTTCTCTGGAATAACACAGGTGAACTCATACAAAAGATGTTAAGTTCCCTTACATGGGAACTGTCAACGCTATGTCATATGACGTTATGGGAACCCTCTGCATGATTGCATCTTGAAGCACTCTTGTATCTAACCAATAATGTGACGAGACATCAGAGGCGGGTGACGTCACGGACCAGGGAACCATAAAAGCATACCCAGAACAAAGAACGCTAGCTTCTGTTGTCTTCAGCAAGCGTTCTGTGTTATCGTGTGTCTTATTTGGTGTTGTTTGTCTTATTACATATAAATAAGTCACAATCTCTTCGTCTGAGGACAAGAGTATCCCACACCAATCCATATATTTATATATAAAAAAGACATGTATTATGGCGAGCAGCAGTTGAATGGGAGTTGAGCATGCCCAGGCAGCTCTCGAGGGAGCTGTCTGTGTGCACTGTAAAAAACTCACTCTCAGGACACTGTGTTCCAGTGTTCCCCACGGATTGGGTCCTGCTTATGCTGAGGCAAGGCGGAGGCTCCATTCGTGGGGTACACAAGTGGATCTGACAGAGGGGTTAGAGACGGGCGACGCCCTTTCTCTGCCCTTACCTGCCAGGTTCAGTGCCATCTCCCAGGTGGAAGCATACTCTGCAGTTTCTTACCCCGGGTTGAGGCACCGGTACTCACATGTCCAGCTCTGAGGAGGTGGATATTGTGATATCGATCTTAGGACTCGCCACCTCACAGTCACACACATATCTGGTTTCAAAATCACATTTTTATAACAAATGTAGAGACAATAGTGAACAGCAGTTTGAATTGCGTTTCCCCCTGTGCTACACTACAAAGCGAGTGGAGATACACACGATTTATGTGATGTTTGCTGGGAGTGGAGCATGCACGTCAGCTCACAACTGACAGTGACAGTGTTCATTCAAAAAAATGTCCCGAAGAGAAGTATGCACTAGCGGGAGTTTTGTAGCTCCACTGCTGTTGGCTTTATTCTCAAAGGGAATAAAAGTCTAATGCACGGCTCGGATCTTGCGCTTGCTGAGGCAGCGCTTGGATTGAGTTTTCATTAAAGAATATATAGCTCGGATCTCGCGTTGCTGAGGCAGTGCGTAGATTAAGTCTGCAAGAATGAATATACGGCTCGGGTCTCGCGTTTGCCGAGGCTGCGCATAGATCACGTGTCCGTAATTATATGTATTTATATATTGAGGGATCTGAGTAGACGGGAGTTTCCCTTTCTCTCTTTTCCTAAAATACCTTGTGAATTATTGCGAGCTATAATTCTTTTTTGTATTCTAAATATATTCAGCCTGTATATATATATATATATATATATATATATATATATATATATATATATATATATATATATATATATATATATATATATATATATATATATATAAGAACTGGCTGCATTTAATTTGAAGATTAAATGAAATATTTAATACATTAAATTCTGAGGAATTTAAAAGAAAAAAAAGGAGACCGTTCTGCCAACCCTGCCACCTCGTGTGCTTCAGGGCGCAGTGGTTTCCAGTGTTCCTCAAAGAAAGAGGAGGATTGTAGAGCGGTCAGTTCAGATGTTCCCTGCTGGTTTGCCGTTTCAGGGCACTGGTCTGACCATTAATCCAAAGAAAGTGTTGCCACCCGTGCTCCCCCGCAGAAAGATTGGGGACAGGTACAGGCGACACAGCTAAAGTCTTTGTGGGGTAACACAGATCTGCGGACTGTAATTATCACCAAGAAGGCTTCGAAGAGGTCCTGATGCCAGTAGTGCGGGACATTGGAGGTAGCCCCCTCGAGAGAGGGTTGGGTATTAAAATACAAAGAGGGTACCCATCCCTCTTTGGCGCCCTCAGGGGGCCGTTCTGCTAACCCTGCCACCCAGTGTGCTTCAGGGCGCAGCGGTCTCCACCGACCCTTCGAGGAGGGCCGGTCATCACTTGATTCGGCTGTTCCTTGCCGATTCGCCGCTTCAGGGCACCGAGTCAAGTGCTCAAAAAACACCAGAGGCCAGTCTCGAGAGACTGGTTCCCTTAGTAAATTTTCTGGCAGAATGGATAATTCTCCCAAATATTTAAAAATGGGTGCTGCTCACAATAGAAAAGGGTTACAAATTCGAGTCTTGCCCGCCCCAGTTTAATCAGGGTTTTACAACCAATGCTTCATTGTTCCAAAGAAGGATGGAGGGTTATCCCACAGATCAGGTCCGAGGACTGGTTTGTTGTGCTAGACCTGAAAGATGCTTACTTTCATGTATCCATCCATCCTCAACACAGGAAGTTCCTCAGGTTTGCTTTCAGGGGCAAAGCTTACCTGTACAGGGTTCTTCCCTTCGGCCTTATCACCCCGCACATTTACGAAGTGCGTGGATGCAGCTCTGGCTCCACTGAGACTCCAGGGCATCCGCGTAATGAACTATATTGACGACTGGTTGATTATAGCTCAAACAGAACATCTGGCAGTTCAACATCGAGATGTTGTTCTGTCACACATGAAGAGGCTTGTGCTGAGGCTCAATGCCAAGAAAAGTGTGCTGGTTCCAGCTCAAATTACCAACAGGGGTAGTTTGGGACTCCACCACGATGCAGGCACATCTGTCTCCTGCTCGTGTGAGTTCCATTCTAAATGCCGTGAATGGGGTGAAAGTCACTCACTGTCAAACAGTTTCAAAGACTGTTGGGTCTCATGGCAGCTTCGTCCAACGTGATAACCTTTCTCTCAGGCAGGACATTCTGTCTCAAGCGGGCGGCATGATAATTCATCCATGCCCAGAATTACGGAGACTGTGGGCCTGGCCACTGAGGAGGCCAGGCTCATAGATACTGGTCTCCCAACTGAGGTTGTGGAGACCATACTCCACTCCAGATCTCCCTCCACGAGGAAGTTGTATGCGGCCATTTCGGCCATGCTCCTCTGGGGGATTCCTCGGTAGGTCGAGACCCCCTTTTTATATGCTTCCTCCATGGTACTCTGAGGCTGAGGCCTTCAGTACATGTAAGGACTCCGGCCTAGGACTTGGCCGTGGTATTAAAAGGGTTAGCTGAGGCTCCCTTCGAACCACTAGAGGAAGTTTCATAGATATTCCTCACCCTTAAAGACCATGTTTCTACTGGCTATTTCATCTCTTAAAAGAATAGGAGATCTTCAAGCACTTTCAGTTGCTCCTTTGTGTTTGGAATTCGCACCTGGAATGGTAAAAGCATTCTTGCACACTAGACCAGGCTATATGCCTAAGATCACCACCAACGTCCCAGGTCCCATCGTACTTCAGGCCTTCTATCTTCCTCCATTTACAACTTTGGATCAGGAGAAACTCAATCTGCTTTGCCCAGTGAGGGCTTTAGATGCATATGTTTACAGAGCTGCCCTGTGGGGCAAAACAGATCAATTGTTTGTGTGTTGTGTGTGTGCAAGTGGGTGGTCGAGGCTATCTCACTTGCTTATGAGGCGGCCAGACAGCCATCTCCATTAGCTTTCCTTGTCCACTCTATTAGGGGTATGGCAGCCTCAAAGGCCTTAATGTCAGGAGTATCCATTAATGACATATGTGGTTCAGCTGGATGGTCATCCCAGCACACATTTATTAGGTTTTACAACCTGGACGTAGGCTCCACTCCGGGGTTCTCAGTTCTGTCTACAAGATAACAGACAGGTACTTGGTTCTACGGTGTAGTTGGGACAGAGTTCCCATAACTTCATATAACGTAGCGTCGACAATTCCCATGAAAGGGAACGTCTCGGGTTACTTGTGTAACCCTGGTTCCCTGAATAAGGGAACTAGACACCACGTCATGTTGCCGTACCCCCAGCATACCTGTGAGTGTCTTGCTTCAGCCAAAATCCAGAAGCTAGCGTTCTTTGTTCTGGGTATGCTTTATAGTTTCCTGGTCCGTGACGTCACCCGCCTCTGATGTCTCGTCACATTATTGGTTAGATACAAGAGTGCTTCACAACGCAATCATGCAGAGGGTTCCCATAACGTCATATGACATAGCATCTCGTTCCCTTATTCAGGGAACCAGGGATACGTATGCAAATGGGGTCTTGGAAATTTGGTGTAACACAAATTCTACATTATATTCCTTGTAATAAATAAAATATACAGAAGAATAAACATCTGTGCAGTTTTGACAGTAGTGTCTATTTGACTCACATTTTTATTAAGCATTATTGGTTAGGACTTTGCATATGGCAGTTCAATGCTTTATGTGAAAGGTGGGACTTCATACTGACAACCTCCATGCTTTAGAACTAATTCAACACAATGTTCAGCTGCTCAGCGAAACAAATTTGCATGTACCATCTGTTACCACATGCCAGGATAAAAGTCTTTGAGTTGTCAAGCAGATAAGTTTTCCCCCACTAATCAATGTTTGTGGATGCCATTAGCTAGACATCATGCACATGGAATACAAATGGAAACCAAATGGCACATTTGTGCGTACATAAGATGAAAGTATACAAATCTTTTTCTATGACATGAGGAAAATGTTCAATGCATCAATAACACTCTTCGGCTGCTCTGGTCTCCGTTGGCCACAGGCTGTCTTGCATTTAAGGGACAGAGTCAATAAGAGTTTGAAGCGATTCCCTTGAAGAAGACTGTCTCTGCAGTGCTTGGCAACTGTAGCTGTCCTCTGCTGTTTTTTCTGAGGTAAGACATGTACTTGTCCTTGTTTTGCTAGCAGTGATGAATAAGCCTGGGATACCTCCACCCATTCTGCCTACGTCTCCGGGTCCATTATGCCTGAGGCCAGCATGGTGGTGTGGGAGGACTCTCTGTGATCACAGCCTCTATCTTCATATTAATGCTAACAAATGTACAGATTGGCCCAGAAAACGTGTATATTCCTATTTTCAGCTCTAGATACTACAATATATGGACTGTATTAGTAGTTGCAACTCTTCCAATTTGGCCACAACAATGCACTAAACCATCAGTAGTGATTTTAGATTAGCCTCACACGAGGGCACCACAAATGTAGAGATTTTGGATTAAATATTAATATTTAGTATTAATATTACGTTTTTGGTCACACATAACCTAAGGTGAGTGTGAGAGTGTCAGATTATTCTTTCCTATATTTCAGGCCACCAGCCAAGGAATTTCACCTTGACAATAAAGAACAATAATGGAAGATTGTTGACTATATTAATTATATAAACTAGAGGAATCTGAAGGATTTAGTGAGATTCAGGTGAGCTTGTACAGCCTCTGATTATCAACACAAGGATGACACTGTTTGCAATAAAAATAAATGTATTAACAAAAAGATATACAAGAGTAAAATATCACACTCACTAAAATGACTAAACTACTATGGAAATTTGACTAAACTACTAAGAAAATTGAATCTATAATCAAACAGAAACTACAAACTATTACACAAATGGACATTAACAAAATAAATGCCAAGTAGATGAGCAACGGATTGGACAAAGCAATTAATGGGTAATTAGCAGTCTATGGGGGATCAAGTGAGGTCTTTCTGGATGCTGGTATGAAATAGTAAATAAGCATTTACTATAAATATATATAACGTGCCTGATGTATCTATCTGTATATGCTGACCCTAGATAAACAGTCTCTACATAAATAGCAGTCTCATATAGCAACAACCTAATGCCAAACTCTTTGGGAAAAGGTTTGGTTATCTTATATTTCACTTGGTCTGGCGACAGAACACATCTTCCACTGGTATCCTTCCATTTGCAGTGGGAGAGACTGGATTGCTTTCCAACAGTTGCAGAGCTGCACGGAGTGCTGGGGGTTTGCTGCTGGTCTTTGTGTAATCCAGAGTATTGTAGGTCAGATGGTGTTTAATCCATAGTATCTTCTGTAGGTTGGAGGTACTTGAGTCGTGCAGGTCAGGAGCCAAAGTCCTCTGCAGAAGCAGTCGGGCTGCTTGAAGTTCTGTGTGGTGAAAGGTTTACTCGCAAGAGTATAACCTTGGTCATGCTGTTGTTCACCTAGGAAAGCTTTTACTCCTTCACGATGGGGAGGGGATTATTAATCTCCACCTTTCCTGCCGTGGTGATGTGACTGGGTTGTAGCATTCCACATGTCCGCCCTTCACGTCCCACCTTTCCATCCTGTGAAACTTGTTGCATTGTCCCAAAATAAACAGTTAAATAAAACAATGTCTTTAGAACCTTGGAAATGCTTTGTTTCGTTTCCAAATCTTTATCAAAGCCCTTGTGGCAGCTAGTGTTCTGAACTCATAGAGTCCAAACTTTATGTGAATTGAGTGGGTGCAATTGACCCTTAGCCAGGAGTTTGATTGACAAGCGATCTAATCAATCAGAACGCTGAATCTGCCATTTTGTCCGACAAAGCAGTCAGGAGTTAGAAGATTAACCTCAGTGGAGTTAAACTTGAAAAATTGTGTATATAGACGTCTTTCCGCATTTGAAACAACATTCATTCTCATGTTCATTCATGTTTATTTGAGGCTATAAATGGACAAGTAGGAAAAGATGATTGGTTTACAAGCCTCTTGAGCTGAGGCGCTACAGCAATCTGTCACGACCATGGTCACGACACATTAAAGAGCCACAAAACGGTTTTTATTGTTTGAATTTCTTAAAAAAAAAACTACACAGTTTGAAAGCTGGGACTTTGTTTAATATTATAAGTAACCTGCTTTAACTTGTCTGTCAACGTGTTGTCAGTATCCTCTTTGCTCCACATGTATTTTTCTCCTTGTGTGGTGTGACAGCGCCACGGCTTGTCGGACAAAACAACAGTAACTAAGAGGTGCGGGTCTTTGCAAAGGGTCAGTTGCATTGGCTGTTATTGCAGGTGCAGTTTCCACTGTGTGTGCACAGTTTCCTGGATGAGTAAAAAGACATATAGGACATGTTCCTTATAGTATTCCTGTCCATTTTTGATGGTGTGAAGCCAATATATTTAAAGATTGTCTTTCCCTTGGGGCCTTTATTTGTTCTTGCTGTGTTCTAGCCAGAACCGGTTTGGTGGCCCTGGGAGTCCATGATCGTTCACACTTTGGTGCCACTAGCCGCTTTTCCACTGTCAGGACAGTGCGAGCCAGGGCTTACAATGGGCTGGGCTGGGCTGGGCTAATAGCCTCAGACCTGTAACACTGAGCCCAAAATCTCACTCTGCAGCACATCACTAAAACCCGCCCGTAACATGCCTCTCTGGAACAACTTCACACAAACCCATCATTTCACCAACAAATGGAAGTTTTATCAGAAAACGAAACAAAAAGAAATCACTGGAATCTAGCTAGATTGCAAAATGAACATGAAACGGCCGTTTGTTGGAATTTTTGTTGTTTACTTAAAGATTTAATCCCAAGCATTGATGTTTCACCACATTTTTACATTAAGTGATACATTGATCATAATTAATTTGTGTCAAGATTGCACATTAGTCACAGGAATAAAGTGGTATTTACCATTATTTCACAAAAGAAAGTGGACACATTACTTGTTCAGTCACATCCGTTTCTGTTTATTTGTAGTCACAGGACTACATAGGGGTACATTTAGAAAGAATTATCTTTTTTACAAATGTCCCACCAAAATTATGACCAGAGGAGCTTTAGCACTCTCTCCAGTGACAGTCCCGATAGTTATATTTTCAGTCAGAAAAACAAAGTTCCTGAGTTGCTTTATTTTATGACATAATATGGATATCAGTCTGGTATAAAGAAACAAGACATATTGAAAGATAAAATAAATACACAATTGTGATAGCCTATATGATTTGTCTGATTTCTTCAAGTGGTTGTATTTACCATGTTTACTATGGTAAAAGCACACATAGTCTTTTATGTATATAAATATTTCTGCCTTATACGGTGATCAGAATTCACATCAGATCACAAACAGAAGTTATTTCAAACAATTGCTGTTGTCTGAAAGTGAGTTTTGAGGTAAAATGATTTTAAATCTTTAATGCTGATGTTAGCTGGTAACCTATTTAAAACCTATTTGTTCGTAATCACTCCCTCAAGCCCGAGCTGGGCCGCTTTGGACCAAGGTATTCGGCAAAAAATAATGATATGGAGGAAAAAAACTTTTAACGGGATCAATAATATGATGCTAATGTTTTTGGTGTAGTTTTTTTTTAATTAATTCAAAAACAATTTTGCATCATGCAGTTTATACAGATAATGATTTCAATACACCACTAAGATGAATGTTTTCACCTTCTGATTTATTTTATTTGTTTTGTTTTTTTTACAAACCAGGCTCATTGGAAAAAACATACTGTATCTGTGGTGACATTTATGCAAAATTATATTATTGCATGTTTTCTTATAGGTTTGAGTAGAATTATTTTGTACCACTTCGATACAAAAATACAAAGACAATGAAAATATATTCTATTCTTTTGTTATTAACAATGTGAAGTGCATAAAAAATACATTACATTAGGATTTCCCAAACTGGGCTTGTGAAGGAACCACATAAACTGATGAATGATTAATTAATTAAATCATAAAAATGGGCAATTAAAATAAATAATTTTAAATAAATGAAAATAAAACACTAAATGTCCAAAGGAGCGTGATAAGTGGAGATTGCTCCTATATAAACCTTCAACGTAGAAGGAGTTAGGCCATCCGAGAATCCTTGGAGAAATTGCAGTACGTGACTGATAGAGGAGTGGAACTTATCCACTTGAGACTGGCTACACCAAGTAGCGAACAGCTTCCACTTATATGCATATAGTTTTCTCGTGGACAGAGCTCTGGAGTGGAGTATGGTCTCCACAACCTCAGTTGGGAGACCAGATTCTATGAGCTCTGCCCCCTCAGAGGCCAAGCCCACAGTTTCCATAACTCCGGGCGGGGATGAATTATTGTGCCACCCGCTTGAGACAGAAGGTCCTGCCTGATTGGAATCTCCATGGGGGAGCCGTCTAGAAGGGGACAATGAGTCCATGAACCATACTCGGGTTGGCCAGAACGGGGCTACCAATATGAGACGGACCCTGTCCCGCCGAACCCTCTCCAGAACTCCGGGGAGCAGAGCAATCGGGGGGAAGGTGTACAGACGCAGCCTCGGCCACGTCTGTACCATGGCATCCAACCCCAGGGGGGATGAATGAGTTAGTGAATACCACAGCGGGCAGTGAGACGTCTCTTTCGAGGCAAATAAGTCGATTTCTGCGCGACCGAATTCTTTCCATATCAACTCCACCGCCTCGGGGTGGAGTCTCCATTCCCCGGGCCTCGGCCCCTGCCTCGACAGGATGTCTGTCCCCACATTTTGATGCCCCGGGATGTAAGCTGCCCTCAGGGAGAGGAGCTTTCCCTGGGACCACAGGAGGATCCGAAGGACTAATTTGTACAACTAACGAGACCTTAGACCCCCCTGATGGTTGATATATGAGACCACCGACATGTTGTCTGTACGGACCAACACGTGGTGGCCCGTCAGGTCTGGGAGGAAGTATTTGAGTGTTCGAAATACTGCCATAATTTCTAGCCGATTTATGTGCCAGGAACGATGATGGTCCTCCCAAAGACCCTGAGCCGAGCGACCACTCAAGATCGCCCCCCATCCCATGAGAGATGCGTCCGTCGTTAGCATTACGCGACGACAAGGAGCTCCCAACACAGGACCCTGGGACAGGAACCAGGGCTTCTTCCACATGGATAAAGCACGAAGGCATCGCCACGTGACTTTGATCATGCGGAGAGGATTTCCCCTCGGAGAAAACCCCCTGGTCCTGAGCCACCACTGTAAGGGTCTCATGTGCAGCAGGCCAAAAGGTATCACGTTGGACGCCGCTGCCATCAGACCCAACAGTCTCTGAAACTGTTTTACAGTGAGTGACTGGCCTAATTTCACCCCTTTCACGGCTGAGAGAATGGAATTCGTCCGAGCAGGACACAGACGTGCCTGCATCGTAGTGGAATCCCAAACTACCCCTAGATAGTTGGTAGTCTGAGCTGGTAGAAGCACACTGTTCTTGGCATTGAGTCTCAACCCTAACCTTCGATGTAGAACTGCCTGTTGCTCTGATTGAGCTAAAATCAACCAATTGTCGATATAATTCAGTGTGCGGATGCCCTGGAGTCTCAGAGGAGCCAGGGCTGCATTAACACTTCGTGAAGGTGCGGGGTGAAAGGGATAGGCCAAAGGGAAGGACCTTGTATTGGTAAGCTTCGCCCCCGAAAGCAAACCTGAGGTACTTCCAATGTGAAGGATGGATTGACACATGAAAGTAAGCATCTTTCAGATCTATTGTCACAAACCAGTCCTCGGACCTGATTGAGTGTTACCATCTTAAACTTGAGTTTTTGTACTGAACGATTTAGCATACGTAAATCTATTATCGGACGCAACCCTCCATCCTTCTTCGGAACGATGAAGTAGTAGCTGTAAAACCCTGACTGTTTGCTGGGAGGAGGAACCCTTTCTATAGCTCCTTTTTGCAAAAGTATCATAACTTCGTTACCTCGGTATCATAACCTCGTCACCTCGGTGTGGAGGTCGGAAAAGAATGGTAATCCCGACGCTGGGGCTGTGACCGGGCAGGGAGAAAGCGCTCATCCAGTTTGCTTTTGTGACGCACTTCGCTTTTTTCTGCTGGCCATTTGATATTAAGTTTTGCCAGTGCCCTAGTCATAACCTCAAGCAGCTCCTCATACGCTGGAGATGAGGATGGCGCGTCCTCCTCTTCAGCTTCAACGCTCACCACATACAACTCCTCACAGCTAGACAGGTGAAGCGCTGGTGCCTCTCCTTTGGGGGAAGAAACCGCAGCGCGTGCTTCCGCAACCAAAGGAGAGACACTGGGTCTTGCGGGTGAGGGCCGAGATAGGGCTGTGCCCATCTCTAACCCCTCCGCCAGATCCATCTGTGAACCCCAGGAATGAAGCCACCGCTGTGCCTCAGCAGCAGCGGGACCCGATCCCTGGGGAACACTCGCCGCGGCGCCCTCTCTATCTCTTTCAAAGAACGCCCGGCGTGAACGGAGTGTACGGAGCGTTAACTTTTCGCAATGCACACAGACAGCTCCCTCAAGAGCTGCCTGGGCATGCTCCACTCCCAAACAGTCCTTGCTGGACTTCGATCTGAACAGAGCGCGTTGCTACGTCCTTCATCAGCACAAGAAAGCGCCACACGGGCCAGTTATCAGATTTCCGCTCTAATTGCTAAAAGTGGAAGAGCCTTCGCTACTGGAGGAAGCCATTCCATTCAATGCCCAAGGAGGAGTAACAGAGATTAATTGCGTCGACTATCCAACGCGAAAGACGTTGCTTTGAGACCGAAGACCCTTTGGTGCGGCCACCAAAACAAACAAAAAGCTGATCTGACTGCCTGAAAGGCTGTGATCGCTCTACATAGGTCCTCAATGCCCTGACAGGGCAGAGTAACTCCAGCTCCTGTTCATCCGCAGAGGGAGGAAGAGCAGAAAGCGAGATGACCTGAGCTCTAAACGGAGTAGAGAGCACTTTGGGGACGTAGCCATGCCTGGGTTTCAGTATGACCTTAGAGTCGTTAGGCCCAAATTCAAGGCACGCAGGGCTCACAGAGAGGGCCTGCAAGTCGCCAACACACTTGACCGATGCTAGTGCAAGCAGCAGAGCGGTCTTCAGGGTTAAAGGCCTGAGGTCAGCTGAACTCAGCGGCTCAAAGGGGTTACCCTTGAGAGCCCTAAGGACCAAAGAAAGGTCCCAAGTAGGAACAGTAAGGGGACGAGGAGGATTTAATCGCCTAGAACCCCTTAAGAAACGTACCACAAGGTTGTTTCGACCCACTGACTGTCCAGCGATAGGAGCATGAAACGCCACGATGGCTGCTACGTATACTTTGAGCGTTTGAGGTCAGTCGGCTCCCATTGAGGGACCAGAGGTGTAGAGCCCAGAGCTCTGGCTGGGGGTGCCAGATTGTTCTGTTTGCCTGAGAGAGGAGATCCCGTCTCAGAGGAATGGGCCACGGTGCTCTCGTGGAGAGCCTGAACAGCTCTGAGGACCAAGTCTGGCTCCTCCAGAGCGGAGACACTAGAAGGACTCTGTCTCTGTCTTCCCTGACTCGCCTGATGACCTGCGGGATCAGTGCGATCGGAGGAAATGTGTAAAGCAGTGTGCTGGGCCAGGTGTGGGCCACCGCATCGACTTCCTTTGAAAAATATGTTGGGCAGTGAGAGTGGTATTCTGAGGTGAAGAGGTCTATCTCTGCCTCCCCGAAGAACTCCCAAATCTTGAGAACCGTCTGGGGATGGAGCATCCACTCGTCTGAGGGGACGTTGCTCCTTGATACCATATCTGCACCCAGGTTGGTCTTGCCAGGTATGTGAGTCGCCCTGAGCGACTGAAGCCTTGGCAGTGCCCACTCCAGAAGACGTTTCACCAGAGACCGCCCTGGTGATTTATGTACGACACCACAGTCATGCTGTCCGATTGGACTAGGACGTGGTGTCCCGCCAAGTGAACCTGAAACGCCTGCAGGGCTTTTATCACTGCCAACATTTCGAGGCAGTTGATGTGAAGATGGCTCTCTACGTGGGACCACGAGCCGAAGGCTGGTCTGCCCTCGCACAGAGCCCCCCCAACCTGAGTTGGATGCATCCGTCGAGAGCACCATCCTTCGTGAGACCGCCTGTAGGGGTACCCCAAGACTGAACCAAGCAGGGTTCATCCAAGGTTTCAGGGCTGAAAGCCGTGCCGCCAGGCGTGTGGAGGGACCCGGAACTTCAGCCAGAACTGCAGCGGCCGCATCCGAAGAAGGCCGAGCTGTAGAACTGGGGAGGTGGAAGCCATCAGCCCTAAGAGCCTCTGGAAGAGCTTCAGAGGAAGATAGGCTTTGTTCTTGACGGAAGCCGCGAACTGCTGTATTGCCAGGGCGCGCTCTGGCGAGACCAGTGCCGTCATGCGGACTGAGTCAAAAACTGCCCCCAGAAACGAAATGTGTTGGCTGGGGAGCAGCGAGCTCTTGGCTAAGTTGACCCTGAGACCCAGGCATTGAAAATGACTGAGGAGCACGGATCTGTGGCGTTCCAGCTCGGCTCGCGAATGGGCCAAAATGAGCCAATCGTCGAGGTAGTTCAGAACCCGGATTCCCATCTGTCTCAGAGGGGAAAGCGCTGCATCCATGCACTTGGTAAAAGTGCGAGGAGCCAGAGACAGCCCGAAGGGTAGGACGGTATATTGGTATGCCACCCCCTCGAACGCGAATCTCAATAATCGTCTGTGATGGGGGGCTATCTGGATGTGAAAATATGCATCTTTCAGATCCAGCGAGCAGAACCAGTCCTCGTGACAAATCTGTGCGAGGATCTGCTTCAGCATCAGCATTTTGAATTTCCGTCTCATGAGGGAGCGATTCAAAAGTCTGAGATCTAGGATGGGCCTGAGGCCACCATCCTTCTTGGGGACCAGAAAGTAAAAGCCTGACTCGCTCTCTGAAGGGGGAACTATTTCTATAGCCCCTTTCTTCAGTAAGGTCATTACCTCGGCCCGGAGGATGAGAGCGTCATCCGAGTTCACCAAGGTTTGAAGCACCCCGCCGAAGTGAGGGGGCCGTCGTACAAACTGGAGCGAGTAGGATCCCGAGGATCCAGCTTGACACGTCGGGGATGGCCTGCCAGGCATCGGCCCGAGTGACAAGGGGTTGAATGATGTCGGATGACAGGCCGCCGGGTAGGGGGCCGTACACCGAGGGAGGTGGAAGAGGAAATTTGCTCTCTTTTTGAGGAATTAAAATAGTGTTCGCCGTGAAAACGTCGTTTTGTTTGGGCGCAACATGTGTGGGCCCAGTTACAACACAGAGCATTTCTCCCATGCCCGGAATTAAACGATGCGGAGGGGAGACTACACAAGGGAGCTTTTGGGGTGGTCCGATCGCAACGGGACATTCCCCAACCCTCTTCCTTCCTGCTGGATCAGGACGTCTTCGGAGTCACCGGGTCCAGCACAATCTTGGGCCGGGGTCCCTGGCGTCTCGGGAAGGAGGATTGGCGCTTAGCAGGGCGAGGGCGCTGACATTGCTCCTTAGGCGGTGCTGCTTGAGAGGTGGATGGGGTAGGTTTGGCGCAGTTTTTCCCTCCTAGGACCCTGGGAGTCAGCCGACATTGGCTTAACACTCTGAGGTCTGACGGTATCGCCGGCGATACCACCGTGTTTTTTTTCTTATCAGTGTGAAAGAGACTCAAAATACTCTGTCAATGTTGCGCATACAATTAAGAGTTATACACCATTTTAATCTGTGGAATCTCTTCTTTCATTTGTGTACACTCAGAGTAAAAACAGAATGTTGTGCTTTTTGTAAAATAAAGAAAACTAACATGATGCGTGATCTCTCATCTCCCTCTGAACGAACTCCAATCTGATAGTTCTCAGAAAATGAACTGTAACTTAGTGAATAGTAATGACAAAAAAATTACACTTATGTCTAAAAAAACGTTAAGATGTCAGGTTTTAAATCATGTAAGTCAAATCGAAAACAAACCTTCTGTGTTTATGTAATCTGTATGAAAAGAGAGCCATGTCAGAAGTCCGTGATTCAGCTCATTATCCGCTAATGCGGCCACGCCCACGTAGGGAGCGCTATTCAGACGAAAAATTCAGAGGCAATACATGCATTCATCATCTCAATCGTGTATCTATTGTCTTGAAAAGTGTTTATCTGGATGTAAAAGTCGATGAATTTTAGATGAGTTTTTGTTTCTTTAGCGCCCTCCGGCTGCAGTATGTATTGGAAACTCCATTCATGGAATAGCCTCTTCTTCTTTTAGATGAATTTGTGGACTAAAATGCACAGAGCGCCCTCCGACTTCAAGGATGAATTGAAAACACCAGCGCTCATAGTAATGACAGTGAATATTAAATAAAAATAACTCCTCTGTATAGAAAATTGACATAAGCATATGAGAATCCAATATTTCTCCAAATGTGCATGTTTTTAAACTAAAAGCCTATATTCAGACTCTTTGCATCACAGAAATACATTATATTTTAAAGTATAATATAAAACCATTACTTTATATTGTAATAATATTTTTCTGTATGTTTCATTTACCATGATGAGCTTGAGACATCACAGAAGGTTTTTTTTCACAGCCTACCTGACTGAAATGCCTCATTAATATGAAAGTCATTTCAGCTCATTACTATCCAATTCTTTTGTCTTCTCAGGTGAGAATGGCCCATTTTCAGTGGTGATTCACGCCTCCTCGCATACTGTGTTTCTTGGCAAAAAGTTTCTTACAAAAACTAAATCAATATATTGTTTTATATGAAGGAGTAAGCAGCATAAGTTTTACATAATTTTGAAGCAAAAACTCTAGTTTACAACCTCCAATACCCTAAAGTCTTGTGAACACAGATTTACTATACTTTTTTTGGCCTTATTTCAGTGACTTAAGTTTTTTGTTTTTTCAACAACCACGCATAAATGTTATTCCTTCAAAAACACAAACATGTACATACATGTTCCTCACATATTATTGTAGCCTAGTTTGTGCTGAATACAGTGTAATGACACTTTTGTCATTAATATGTTTATGAACAACTGAAAAAAGCACAAATGTCAGGGCATGTCAAAACTTCTCCAGGCCCCAAATCAGCCTCAGACTCCAGAGGGTTAATTCACCATCTTGTATATGTTACATATTACCACACTTGGTTGTACGGCTTATTTTTAACCACTTCCCTTTTTCTGTGCTTCTAATATGTAAAGCTACTTTGAACAATTACCAATTGTAAAAGCGCTATATAAATAAATTTGACTTGACTTGACTTGGCAGTCCTGGGGCGGCTAGAAGCAGAGACAGAGCTGGAGCGCTTGGGCAGAAAGTGTCTCATGGCCTGAGACGACTTCTGCGCCGCTGTGAAGCGCTCAGTGAAACCATCCACCGCTGGCCCAAAAAGACCGGAAGGGGAGACCGTGGCGTCCAGAAAGGCCGTCTTATCCAGGTCCTTGATTTCCGTAAGGTTGAGCCAAAGATGGCGCTCAAGCACAACCAGGCTGGCCATGGAACGACCGATGGCCTGGGCAGTGGCCTTCGTGGCCCGCAGGGCTAAATCGGTGGTGCTGCAGAGATCCTTGAAGGCAGGTGTATCAATGCCAGACTCGTCCAAGGAGTGGAGGAGTTTGGCCTGGAACACCTGGAAGATCGCCATGGTGTGAAGCGCCGAAGCAGCTTGGCCTGCAGAGGTGTAGGCTCTCCCAGCCAGAGTAGAGGTGGTTCTGCAGGGCTTGGAAGGTAGAGCTCTTTTGGTCTTCCATCCCACAGCCGCGGGAGGACAGAGGTGAGCTGCCACCGCTTCATCCAGGGCCGACAGCAGTGAGGGCAGAACGGTGTGTTGTGTGGAGGCGGGCGGAGAACTTTGTAAGCTCCTCGTGCACCTCAGGAAAAAATGGAGCGGAACGCTGGCAAGGGGCCTGGCGGCAGCCTTGCAGGAACCACTCATCCAGGCGGCTACGCGATGGCTCCTCCGGAGGGGCCCAGTCGAGGTCTAACTCTTCCACTGCTCTGGATAGGATGCGGAAGAGCTCGGCCTCCATACCCTGGCCGTGATCAATGGGCTCCAGAGGAGGCGGGGGAGCGGGGTCGTCCGGCTCGCCAGCCCATCCTTCCGCTTCGGAAGCCGCAAGAGACATGGAGTCATCCGGCTCTTCGTCAGATCCTCCAAACGAGACGAGGTCGCTCGCATCTGCAGAGGGACGCTGCTCGGGACTGGAGAACATGATGGGGGATTGTTCTCTTGGGGTAGAAGGCGAGGCACGCAGGGGCTGGGCCGACGTGAGCTCGCACAACTCCGGGTGCTGAGTCGCTCTACCCCGCTGTCTCTTCCTGGCCGGCTCGCGGGAGGAAGGAGACAGGAGGGCGCGAGCGGCGAGATCACCTTCAGTGTCTGTCGTCATCGTGCAGAGGGGCTCTGCACGTGCCACAAGAGTGGCGCAGCATTTGCAGCAACGCCGCCGGCGTTATAACGGCAACTGGGGGGCTCTTTTAGAGCGGCGAGGGCCGCGGAAGCTCTTTTAGAGCGGTAGAACTGCTGAAGAAACGCTCTCTTAGAGCGGCAATAAGCCGTGGGAAAAGCTCTCAATGGGCGCGCCGGATGGTGGCAGGAGACACGCTGAGAAGGCGGCCGGAAGCGGGAAGCGGGAGGCGGGCGTCTCGAGGACAGCGCTCAGGGCGGCAGTCAGCGAGGGCGCCGGCGCTGTCTCCGACCGGCGAGTTCAGCTGGGTCCGCTGCGGGGCCTCTTCAGACGGCGGCGAGAGCTTCTTCAAGGCGGCGAGCTTCTTCTGGCTTCAGACAGAGATCAGCGAGGAGATGCGCTGTCGTTGCTGAAGGAGAAAGGACTGAAATCCTGTGGCGAAACGCCTGCTTATATAGCCCTTTACTCCGCCCATTTCGGCGGGAAAGTTTGCGCGCTTTCTCGCCATAGGTCGCGCAGCTATGCCGCGCCACCATTGGTTCAACAACTTGTCTATGAGTGAACCAATGACGGTGCAGTTACACTGCGTTATTGAAAAAGGCTTCAGTGACGGAGAAAAAAGGGAGACTTTTCCCCATACGCAGTACGAGTGAAGTATCGAAAGGGAACTGGCCTTGCTGCATTTGTGTCTCAGAAAGTCAGTGAATGTGGAGGAAAAGTTAAGTACCACTGCATTTTACATCAAGAACAACTATGTGCTAAATCTGTCGGGCTTGTGGATGTGATGCGTGACGTCGTCAAAATTGTCAACAATATACGCTCCAAGGCGCTTTCTCACCGACAGTTCAAGACACTGATGGATGAGATGGACGTGCAATATGGTGATGTGTTGTACCACCAGGAGGTCAGATGGCTCAGCCGTGGAAAAGTTCTCAGGAGATTTTTTGATCTGCGTGATGAGATCAGAGTTTTTCAGGAAAGCAAGGATGGTAACATTCAAGTGCCCACAGATAAGAATGGCTCTCTGACCTGGCTTTCCTTGTGGATGTAACAGAGTTGCTCAATATTTTGAATGTTCAGCTCCAGGGAAAGGACTAGATTATCACCCAGCTTTTTGATCACATCAGAGCCTTCAAACAAAAACTACTGCTGCTCAGAAGACATCTCTCAGCAGGTAACAGTAACATTTACATTTATAATATTCAGGATATTTTGTGCAATTATAATTATATTATTATTAATTATATTTAGAATTATATGTGGAGTTTAGATTTATATTCAGTCATGTCAGCATTTGTATTTTTGTTGTACATCAAGCTGATAAAATTTGCTTAAAATTAGCTAGTTTCTTAAATTGTCATGAAATAATAATTTTCTTCTTTTTTTCAGTTATTTATTCTATTTTTTCTCCCTCTGTTTTACATCCCTGTCCTTGTCTCACACTGTTCTCTCTGTTTCTCATCCCACATGCAGGAAATTTAGTTCATTTTCCCTGTCTTGGAGAGGTAGGCGTGGTGAAAGAGAAGGTCCATGAGTATGATGCTGTTCTCAGCAACCTTATTCAGGAGTTTGACAGCCGCTTTGAGGACTTCAGACACAGCACTGCTGACTTTGAGTTGTTTGCTCAACCCTTCACCATCAGTGTGGATGCAGTCAGAGATGATCTTCAGATGGAACTAATTGAGCTTCAGTGTGATTCAGAACTGAAACACAAGTTCACATCCCTTCCCTTGACAGACTTCTAAAAATGTGTCCCAGCTAACAGGTACCCAAAGATGTGTAAGCAGGCACAAGTGATGCTGTCTCTGTTTGGCAGTACCTACCTCTGCGAGCAGACTTTCAGTCTGATGAACTTGAACAAGAGTAAACAAAATTTACTTTTGGCCCACGGCTCTCAATCAAGTTTGATTTTTGGCCCTTCATAGGAAAAAGTTTGGGCACCCCTGCACTAGTGCATCAGAGAGGTCAAGCATGGATGCTTGGAGATGCTTCCTTGCTAGCTGTTTCTTCACTATATCTGATTTGGATCTTGATTTATGCACAAGAGCATTGTCACTGAACAAAAAAGCCTCTCCCCAAGCTATTGCAACAAAACTTTGTAGCACATAATTCTTTAGACTGTAATTGTATGCTGTAGTAGTGTGATTTATTTTTTCCTGGATTTACTAGTATTGCCAAACCCATTAATTAGAAGGGGATGGCCACAAAAAAAATGACATAAACATTCTTTGAAGCCCGCTGAAATGAGCAGTCCACTGAAGGCGAGTTATCTGAACCCATGTGCAGTTTATTAAAAAAAGATACGTGAACAATCCACGAAACAAACACAAAATAAACAAAAGACTTGGCAAAGCTAAACGACATGACATGACTTGATGCATGAACTAAACAAAAACAAACAAACTCACCAACAATGGGTTAAAAGGCTAGACAGGGAACATGGAAACATGAGGACTATTTATACAGAGATACTAACAAGGAGCACCTTGAATAATCAAACAATGAACCAATGAGAACACAGGATACATGACTAAACCAACCAATGAGAACATTACACATGGAGAAGAGGAGCACATGACAGGATAGCATAAGGAGCAAGAGAAAACAGACGTGACAAATCGCCCTGGCGTGGAGGCCATGACGTGGCGAAGCTCTGGCGTGGCAGTCAGGATGTGAACAGGCTCTGGTGTGGCAGGTACTGTGGGATTCCACAGTTCCCAAAGTAAATGAACAAAATTCAAAATCAATATATTGGGCCAAAGTACAGTGTGGTAGGCCAGAATGTGAATAAAAAGATTCTTGACAAATTCAAGCCTTTTCATATGTCTATGTCAATTTCACAGTGATTTGTTTCCAAATGTGTGGGAACTGCAGACCTCTCAGCTGGAAGCCCCTGATATGCCCAAGTGTACTGGCTGCATTGGCCAAGTATTCCTGACTCTAGTGTCCATGTATCTACTGATTAATTTTAATTCACATACATATTATTTAAATATTATTAGTATTAAACATTTTTATTTACAAAAATATTGAAAATGTTTTAAAGTGGTGATGCCACTATCTGCAGTGGATGCTAGCTAACAATCTCATTCCTGTTTATAATGTCAGTGTGAACCTGAGAGTGTCTTGCGCCTGCCCATCTGCCAAAATTGATTAACTCACTGCCAATACATTCCCTTCCCTGTGACCATCTTCTTTTTTTAGCAGCAGGCACATACAAAAAAGGATCTTGATACAGTGTAACAATGCTCATTTTGACATGATAATATGATAGATTTCTTTGAAGTACCTACCATTATACATGAAATATGCTCATAAGTGTAGCGAATCAGCTCAAAGGGGAAATATTAATAATTATCCATAATTCATTATGTTTAATTAATTATGGTTAATTATGAATATTTGAATCAGTTAATCAGGTTAACTTGATGTAGCTACATTAAAATTACAAACAATAAATCAGTTCATCCTGTGAACACTCAGTATTGATTATTAATTAATTCTAAGAGAATGGTATTTTTCATGACCACAGAAAAATAATTATTTCTTAGCATTTATGGTGCTTTGCAGGGGCGGTTTCTTCATTAGGGCAATAGGGCGACGCACCACCAAAGTGAGAAAGGGACGGATTTTTCAATCACATTCAACCACAGAGTTACGCTAGCTGTCACTGCTAGGCTGTTTGTTCTGCCTCTGGATGTAGTCCAATCAGCGTCGAGTCACGCTCTGTGGAGTACCGCCTCTTTTTGGGCATTTCAGTCTGGAGGAGATTTGCCCTGACTGCTCACATATACTCCCATTCAAAACTTTTTTTTCGAACTGCAGGCACTGCAATGCAATCTCTATGGGTTCCGGGAGGGCTCACACTAACGTGCTTTCGTCATCATACGTAATTACGTATACCTCAACTTGTGCAAGCGATTGGTGGAAACAAACATACCGCTATTAATAATATTTTTTTAAGCTGAAGTGACATACAATAATTTCCACAGTGCATATTTACATTTCACAGGTATATTCTCCATCTGCAAATGTTAGAAAGTCGAGAAAATATTTCCATTTTGTAGCCAGGCGTGGACGAGCCTTCAGCAAGCACAAACTTCCGTGAATACTTTTTCGAGCCTGTCAAATCGGTTCATTCTAGATGAACCGATTTGCTAGAATGAATCTGATTTTACAAAGCTACACACAAGAAGAGGACTGTTTAAGACAAAAAAAAAGTATTGTGGAAAAGTAGCTTTTTACTGGAAAAGCTTGTGTTGAAAGCAGAGCTCTAAAGCTGTGTTTGGAGAATTAACGTCATAATGGTGTGCGGGAAGGACACAATACTGAACCTTAAAGCTCAATTTAATTTAATTGTCATCACTTCATTTTGTAGAATTTGTTTACACACAGGTGACTATGTTATGTAGAATAAATTGTTAGGCCTACTGTAGAATAAAGAGTCACTGTAAAAATGAAACAAACAGGCACACATAGGCTATTATAAGCGTGACTCACGGTGACACACGCTGCATAGAAACAGCTACTGTCGCAACTCTGGAAAGCTGAGTTTACTGGCGTGAAATAAAAACATATTATATGTATTTTTAATAATACATTTTTCAAATTATATATAGGCTTTCACAACAGATACTGTATGCTTATTTCCAGACCAAAGTAGTGTCTGAAAATAAAATTAAATATTCTGGGGCCTTTGATTAGGTGGGCCAGCCATCAATCTGGGTGAAATCTTCTGTAGCCTCGACACTGCTCTGCACATTCCTGATGGCAATAAAACAGGAACAGGACAGGAACAGGCAGGAATCTGCCTGTGTGTTGCAGTTGAGGGATATGGGTTAGCAGAACTTGTGAGGGAGGGTTTCTGGATTATTCATTAAATAAAGTGAATAATTTTGTGTCTGGTCTAGATGCTACATAAGTGTGATGATAAAGTACTATTATCTCTGACACATTGCTGTAGTGATATACTATAGTGGTAGTTATAGGGGAGCTATGAATGACAGCAGCGTCCCCATGATACCCTGCTTTCAGGTCCACTTTGAGTCACATGACCAGGGCCAAAGAAAGACCAAGTAGAGTGCTGTTAGGGTAATATAAAACTGTCCATTTCCACTTCTGGAAAAACAGTGTCCTTTCCGTGACTAAGTGCACTCTTCATATAAGTGCACTCTTCCAGATGAAGAGATGTAGTGTCATTAGATTTCTCAAGGCTATTGAACAAAACACATTATATCAGTATTACTGTACTTTGAGCAGATGTTGATATTTTGCTCTGCATGGTGCACTAAAATGAAAAATTAAATAAAATAATAATACCAATAAAATGTGTGTAATATCTGCATTGCATATGGCACCAAACAGAATTGCACAAATAATGATAGTTTTCGAGCAGGTTTATCACCTCGTCTGAAATTGATTTGGACAAACAAGTAGTCTCATGCCATTGGCTGAGCCAGAATGTCAGATTATTCATGAAAACGTTTTTGCACATTACATATGAACAACCAACCTCCACCCACACACATTCGACTCTACTCTTCCTTCTCTCCCCTCATAGACCTAAGGACCAACTAAAGACCAGCTTAAACCAGCTCAAACCAGCTGCCATGCTTCAAAAAATACCTAACCAGCATATGCTGTTTTTTTCAACAGGGGAGAAAGAGGTCTCCAATGTTCTTGGTGCCAGTCATCCTATAACCTGTCCCTATCCCAGGCTATTTTTTTATGAAACTTAAGCCAAAAGTATACTTTTTATGCATACGCAATCGTAGGTGCAGAGTCAAACGCACAGCCCCAAAGTACCTTTACAAAAAAAAAAAAAAAAAAAAAAAAAAATGCAGTATATTGATGTACAACTGCAGTAAAACTGCAATATAAATGGCAGAAAAAATGGCCACGCTTCATACAGATGTCTTTTGTTATTTATATGGTCTCTCTCTCTCTCTCTCTCTCTCTCTCTCTGCATGCTGGGAGTGAGTGGACGGAGTGTGACGAGTCTGTGAGTTTTCTATCTTTTTTTATCTATCTTTTGTGGTTTTGTTGTTTAAGTAGATAAAAAGTTTGTGGGTGCTTGTGAGGAGCGTCGTCGGTCAGTGTGCACTGATCGCTATTGCGGCGTCTCAGCATGTTGTGTCATCGGTGTTGCTGCTATTGTTGGTCATGACTACATTCTTTCTGCATCTAGAATGAATAACACAATAGTGATGTTTTTGAATAGCATTGACAAAGTGAATGAAGTCGTAGAGACTATTGTTATGAATGATTCTCTTACTCCGGTCATGCCCCTTGTGCAACCAGCAATAAGAGTAATCTTGTCAAATGTCCCGCCGCTTATTAAAGACGAAGTGATTGAACGGGAGTTGGCAAGACACAGAAAACTTGTGTCAAAAATTAGGAAAATCTCACTTGGTTGTAAATCGCCACAGTTGAAACATGTTGTATCTTTTAGGAGGCATGTGCATATGATCTTAAATAATCAAAATGAAGAGCTTAATCTGGCCATGAAATTTAGAAATTATGATTTTGATTATGTTATTTTTGCTACCTCAGAGTCCATGAAGTGTTTTGGTTGTGGGCAGGAGGGTCACGTGATTCACGTGTGTCCTGTGCAGATCAGAATCGCAATGCAGGAGAAGCGATTAGCTTGACAGACAATGAACAAATGAGTGATAAAGTGGTTAACAATGTAAATGGTGATCATGGGAGTAATAAAAATGAAAGTGTGGCTGTAAATGAAAAAGTGTATGAAGGTGGTGTTTCTGAGGCTAGTGAGCAGGCCTCATTAGAAGATGCTTTGGATGTTGACATGGCAGAAGATCAGAGTGTATTCAAAACACTGACATTAAAAAGAAAAACTAAGGGAAAGGGAAAAGATAAAAGGGCTAGTAAAGCTAGAGAAGCTACTGGGACAGTTGTTGGTGAAGCAAGGGAGGTGGAATCAGAGTTGAATAACATTGAAGAGTCTGCTGTGGACAGTGATGGTGAATCATCAGACTCTGTGAGCTCAGTTTCACAGAGGCGATCTGTCCGCAGCGCTTACACTTTGGACAAAATTAAAACGTTTCTTCAGACTACGAAAGGCATGAAAGGTGTGAATGTAGAGGACTACTTTCCAGATCATGAGTTGTTTATAAACTCAACCAGGGCTTTAATGAAAGAGGCTGGAGCTTTTGAAAATTGTTCAGAAGCTAAAATTAAATTTATTGAATGATGAATTTGAATCAGTCTAGCTTCCTTTTTTATTTTGTGAAGTGTTTGTTGCTGGTGTGCTCATATTACCTTTTTATGAATAGGATAAGTTTGAGCACACTTAATTTAAATGGAGAACAAGACAGTAAGAAAAGGGCGATGCTTTATGATCTGACTAAACAAAAGAAAATTGATGTAATGCTGGTCCAGGAAACTCATAGTGATGTTCTTAATGAGAATGACTGGTTAATGGAATGGGATGGGTTAGTTCCCTTTCGTGGGAACTATCGACGCTACGTCAGTGACGTGATGGGAATCCTCTGCATTTTTGTGTTCGTGAAGCACTATTGTATCCAACCAATGAGAGAACGTGACGTCAGAGGCGGGCGACGTCGCGGACCGGAACCTATAAAGCATGCCCAGAAACAAAGAACGCTAGCTTCTGTTGTCTTCAGTAAGCGCTATTTGTATCTTGTCTGTCTTATTTACTGTTGTTTGTCTACCATCTCGCCAGAAAGTGATCTCTTCGTCTGAGGACAAGAGTTTCTAACAAGTGAAATAAGACACATAAAAGACATACACATATAAAGAAAATGACGGAGAAAAGCCAGCGTTTCACTAAGTGTGCACCTCCTTGCCTGCGATTCATTGTGGAGGGAGATACACACGAGATGTGTGTGAAATGCCTGGGAGTTGAGCACGCACAGGCAGCTCTTGAGGGGGCACTGTGAGCGGCTCACTCTCAGGGCGCTGCGCTCACGGCGGGCGCTCTTTGAGGAGGGCGCCGCGGCGAGTGTTCCCCGCGGGTCTGGTCCCGCTGCTGCCGAGGCACAGCGAAGGCTGCACTCGTGGGGTTCACAAATGGATCTAGCAGAGGGGGGAGAGACGGGCTTTGCCTTATCGCTCCCCTTACCTGCTAGATCTAGTGTCTCTCCTTTGGTGGTGGAAGCACGCGCTGCGGTTTCTTGCGGTTTCTTCCACCGAGGTGTCAAGGTCGTGGAATAGACTTGTGCAGTACCGTGTCTTCAGCCCACAGACATCAATGTACAGCAATATTACTGGGCTGAAGCAACACAGTTATGGGGTGATGCCTCGGGTTGAAGAGACGCTTGCGAGCTATCTCTCGCCCGAGTCTGCATCGTCCCCGAAATCCCCGACGTTGCCCACCAGACCTTTAAAGCAAACATCGAATCTGGTGGGCAAGGCTTATTCGGCAGCGGGTCAGGCTGCGGCATGTCTGCACACTATGTCAATACTGCAGGCATACCAAGCTGATCTGCTGGGGGAGATTGACGAAAGTGGGGAGGCAACTTTCTAAACCATTCAGGAGTTGAGGAAGGCCACAGATTTAGCTCTCCGTGCCACCAAGGAGACGGCCAAGTCAGTAGGCCGCTCTATGGCAGCCCTGGTGGCCACGGAGAGACATCTGTGGCTCAACCTCGCTGATATTAAGGAGAAGCATAAACACATCCTTATGGATGCGCCGCTTTCCTCCGAGGGCCTGTTCAGCGACGCAGTTAATACTGTCGTCGACAGGTTCGAGGAGGCGAAAAAGCAGAAAGCAGCGTTCCAGAGGTTCCTCCCCCGAAAATCTCATCCCCCTGAGGCTGCTTGGCAGGGTTCCACGATTAATTTCTATCGTTCCCCATCGGTGCCCTCAAGGGACTGTTCTGCCAACCCTGCCACCCAGTGTGCGACAGGGCGCAGCAGTCCCTGTCGATCCTCCGAGGAGGGTCGGCCAGCACGTGATTCGCTTATCTGCCGGTGTGCCGCGTCAGATAAACGAGCCAAGTGCTCAAAAAACACCAGAGACCAGTCTCGAGAGGCTGGTTCCCTTAGTACAATTTTTGGGGGAATGGAAACTTCTTCCGAATATTTCGAAATGGGTGCTGCTCATGGTAGAACAGGGTTACAGAATTCAGTTCGGTTCTCGTCCGCCCAGGTTCAGTGGAGTGATTCACACAGTGGTAGCTCCAGAGCAGTCTCTGGTAATGGAACAAGAGGTTACGACGCTTTTGCAAAAAGGGGCTATAGAACGGGTTCCCTCTCCCAGCAAAATGACGGGCTTTTACAGCCGCTTCTTCATTGTTCCAAAGAAGGATGGGGGGTTGCGTCCGATCATAGATCTTCGTATACTAAATCGATCTGTAAAGAAGTTGAAGTTCAAGATGCTTACACTCAAACAGATTATTCCACAGATCAGATCCGAGGACTGGTTTGTGGCGATAGATCTGAAGGATGCATATTTTCACATTTCCATCCATCCTTCTCACAGGAAGTTCCTCAGGTTTGCTTTCGGGGGCGAAGCATACCAATACAAGGTTCTTCCCTTCGGCCTATCACTATCACCCCGCACATTCACGAAGTGCGTGGATGCAGCCTTGGCTCCGCTGAGACTCCAGGGCATCCGCGTGCTGAACTATATCGACGATTGGTTGATTTTAGCTCAAACAGAACGTCTGGCAGCTCAACATTGAGATGTTGTGTTGTCGCACATGAAGAAGCTTGGGCTGAGGCTCAACGCCAAGAAAAGTGTGCTGATTCCAAGTCAGGCTGCCAACTATCTTGGGGTAATCTGGGATTCCATCACGATGCGGGCGCAATTGACTCCCGCTCATGTGACTTCCATTCTCGGCGCCGTGAATGGGGTGAAGTTAGGCCGGTCACTCACTGTAAAACAGTTTCAGAGACTGTTGGGTCTGATGGCAGCTGCGTCCAACGTTGTTACTTTTGGCCTTCTGCACATGAGACCCTTACAGTGGTGGCTCAGGACCAAGGGGTTTTCTCAGAGGGGAAATCCTTTTCGCATGATCAAAGTCACGCGGCGGTGCCCTTGTGCTCTGGTCATGTGGAAAAAAACTTGGTTCCTGTCCCAGGGACCCATGTTGGGAACTTCATGTCGTCGCATAATGCTTACGACAGATGCGTCCCTCACGGGCTGGGGAGCGATCATGAGTGGTCGCTCAGCTCAAGGTCACTGGGAGGTACACCAGCTCTCCTGGCACATAAATCGGCTGGAGATGCTGGCAGTGTTTCAGGCTCTGAAGCACTTCCTCCCCGACCTGAGGGGCCACCATGTGTTGGTTCAGACAGACAACACTACGGTGGTCTCCTACATAAATCACCAAGGGGGACTGCGGTCTCGTCCACTATGCAAACTGGTCAGTCACATCCTCCTGTGGACCCAAGGGAAATTAGTCTCGCTAAAGGCGGCGTATATTCCGGGGTATTTGAATATGGGGGCGGACGCTCTGTCGAGGCAGAGCGCGAGTCCGGGGGAATGGAAGCTTCACTCAGAGGTAGTGGAGCTCATATGGAAAACATTCGGTCGAGCGGAAGTCGATCTCTTTGCCACAGAGGAGTCAACTCAATGCCCTCTGTGGTACTCTCTGAGGCACCCAGCTCCTCTGGGGTTGGATGCCATGATACAGACGTGGCCGATGCGACGTCTGTATGCTTTTCCCCCAGTCTCTCTGCTCCCGGGAGTTCTGGACAAAGTCCGTCAGGAAGGGGTAGACCTGATATTGGTGGCTCCTTTCTGGCCAACAAGAATATGGTTTGCGGACCTAGTATCGCTTCTTCACGGCTCTCCTCTGGAGCTTCCAGTCAGACAGGATCTCCTGTCCCAAGCGGGCGGCATGATTTTACATCCCCGTCCAGAAATGTGGAAACTGTGGGCCTGGCCTCTGAGGGGGCAAGGCTCATAGAATCTGGTCTTCCAACCGAGGTTGTGGAGACCATCCTTCAGTCCAGAGCTCCATCTACAAGGAAGCTTTATATGTATAAGTGGAAGGTTTTCGCTACATGGTGTAGTCATCATAGGGTGGACCCGGTCCACTCATCTGTCAGCTATGTGCTTCAATTTCTTCAAGAAAAGCTTTCAGAAGGCTTAACTCACTCCACATTAAAAGTGTATGTGGCTGCTATTTCAGCCTATCATGTTCCTATGGGTGGTGTCTCGGTAGGTCAAGACCCCTAAGTTGTTTGCTTCCTTCGTGGCGCACTGAGGCTGAGGCCTTCAGTACGCCCAAAATCTCTGACCTGGGACTTTTGGAAGATGTGTCAGATAAAATGCTCACATTGAAGACTGTGTTTTTACTGGCCATCTCATCCTTGAAAAGGATAGGTGACCTTCAAGCTCTTTCGGTTTCACCATCATGTTTAGAGTTTGCACCAGGCATGGTTAAGGCCTTTCTACATACAAGGCCTGGTTACATTCCTAAGGTCCCCACTAGGGTCCCAGGTCCTATCATTTTGGAGGGTTTTTATCCCCCTCCATTCACTAATCCGGATCAGGAAAAACTTAATCTGCTGTGTCCTGTGAGGGCATTGGACGCTTATGTTCACAGAGCTGCCCTGTGGAGAAAATCAGACCAACTATTTGTATGTTATGGGTCCCCGAGTCGAGGGGGCCCAGCGTCTAAGCAGAGGATGAGTAAATGGGTGGTTGAGGCCATCTCATTGACGTATAAAGCCCTGGGGCGTCCGTGCCCCTTGGATGTTAGGGCACACTCAACAAGAGGTATGGCTGCTTCAAGAGCTCACATGTCAGGAGTTTCCTTGGCGGATATTTGTCGCGCTGCTGGATGGTCATCCCAGCACACCGTCATCAGATTTTATAATCTTAATGTGAGTAGTACTCCGGGTGCTTTGGTGTTACGAGATAGCAGCCAGGCACTCAGAGGCACGGCGTAGTGGGGACAGCGTTCGTGTAAAAAGTACACGTTAGCTGTACTTTTTAGGAAAAACTTTAAACCAGTATCATATGAGACAGAACATGTTATTGATCTAATGAAAGTAACAGCAAAGTTTGAAAAAAATGGTTTTAGTTTTTATAAATGTGTATGCTCCTGTTGTTGGTCCTGAAAGAGTTGTTCTTTTTGATAAAATAAGTAATATTCTGTCAAACTGTAAAGTAGAGGAGTTAATGTTTATTGGAGGGGATTTTAATTGTACAGCGAATGATAAAATGGACAGGAACCATAAAGAGCCACATCCAGCTTCTCAATTTGCTATAAGAAATATTATAGCTGAACATGATCTGTGTGATGTATGGAGAAATTTATATAAAGGACAAAGGCAGTACACATGGGCTCAAACAAGAGAGAACTTTATTTCGATGGCTAGATTGGATAGGTTTTATTGTTTTAAATACCATTTCAATATTATCAAGAAATGTGAAATCTTGCCTTGTGTTTTTTCTGATCACAGTTTAGTAATCTGTAGTGCTTTCATTACTAATATAAAGTCTAAGAGTTCTTACTGGCATTTTAACACTTCCTTGTTACAAGACAATTTTTTTAAAGATGCTTTTAGTTTTTTTTGGAAACAGTTTAGTGCTAGGAAAAAGGAATTTAGTTCCCTACAGCAATGGTGGGATCATGGAAAAAAAGAGATACAGCAACTGTGCCATCAGTACACTCTTAACGTATCTAAGGACATTTCCCAATCAATGAAAACTCTAGAGACTGAAATAGTGGAACTTCAGAATTTGGTAGAGTCCACAGGAAATCAAGGGCATATTGAGCTCCTCAAAGTTAAAAGAAAGACCCTAGATAACCTGTTAGGCATCAGAGCACAGGGAGCTTTGATCCGTTCACGTTTTCAGAGTGCGGTAGAAATGGATGGTCCAACTAAATTCTTCTTTGGTTTGGAAAAGAAGAATGGTCAAAGCAGATTTATATATTCTTTATACTCATTGGATGGTATAGAAATGGTAGAGCTTAAAGAAATTAGAAAAAGAGCTGTTCTATTTTATTCTGAGCTTTATAAGAGTGAACATATGGAGGCAGATGAGCTGGCCAGCTTTTTTTATATGGGTTTGCCTAAAGTATTAGATAAGACCAACTCCTGGCTTGAGAGGCCGCTTTCAGCATCTGAGCTGCATGTTGCTCTGCAGAACATGGATTGCGGTAAGGCCCCTGGAATTGATGGTCTGCCATTTGAGTTTTATAAAACGTTTTGGTCAGTGCTGGGGAGTGACTTGCTATCTGTGCTCAATGATAGTCTGGCCGGAGGGTTGCTACCTTTGAGCTGCAGGAGGGCAGTCATTACCCTGTTACCCAAGAAAGGTGATTTAAAGGAAATAAAGAACTGGCGCCCTGTTTCACTTTTGTGCTCTGATTTAAAGCTCTTTTCTAAAGCTTTGGCCATTAGGTTGAGGAAGGTAATAAAATTGGTCATTCATCATGATCAAACTTACTGTGTGCCTAACAGGTTTATTTTTGATAATATTTATGTAATTCGAGATATTTTGGATGTCTCTAGACTATTGGACATAGACACTGGTCTCATTTCTCTAGATCAGGAAAAGGCATTTGACCGGATTAAGCACAGTTATCTCTGGCGTACGTTAGAGGAGTTTGGGTTCAGCTCTGGTTTTATTGCTATGATTAGGGTTTTGTACCAGGATGTTGAGAGTGTACTGAAAATTAATGGTAGTCTGAGTGCTCCTTTTCAGATTCAGAGAGGTATTCAACAAGGTTGTGTGCTTTCTGGAATGTTGTATGCTCTTGCCATTGAACCTTTATTGGTAAAGATCAGAGGAAGTATTCAAGGTTGGACCATACCTTGCTCTGGAGCAAATTTTAAGTTGTCTGCTTATGCTGATGATATTATTGTTCTGGTTAAAGGGCAAAGTGACATTGATCTTCTAAAAGAGATTTTTAATAATTTTGGTATAATTTCCTCTGCCAAGGTCAATTGGTCAAAAAGTGAAGCCATAGCAAGTGGTAAATGGTCCCATGGTCTTCCTAAACTACCAGGTGGTTTGTTTTGGAAAAGGGATGGGTTAAAATATTTAGGAGTATATATTGGCAATGATTCTGTGTTAAGCAAAAACTGGGAAGGAGTTCTAGAAAAGTTAAAAGGGTGACTGGAAAAATGGAAACGGCTTTTGCCAAAAATGTCTTTTAGAGGGAGGGTTATAATAATTAATAACCTGGTGGCTTCGGCTTTATGGCCCTAACCATTTGGCCTGCGTTGATCCTCTGAATGGACTTTTGAGTAAAATTCAAGCCACTTTGGTCGACTTTTTTTGGAGCACCTTTCTTTGGATACCTCAGAGTATACTTTTTTTACCCAGGGATGAAGGAGGACAAGGACTTATCCATTTGCCCAGCAGAGGGGCAGCTTTTTGACTTCTTTTTATTCAAAGGTACCTCACAGGACCTGAGGATTTAGTCTGGAGAAAAATGGCAGATGTTATTTTTAATCAAGCTGGGAGACTGGGTTTGAACTCTGCTCTGTTTTTGATAGACTCGAGCAAGCTGCAGTGCAACGGACTTACTCCAGACTTTTTAAAGTTTGGGACTTACTTGAAAAGCGGAGGTTGGAGGTGACATCCTTGTTGTACTGGCTTTTGGAGGAACCTCTTGTACATGGAGCTTGGCTTGATGTTACTTATGAAGCTACACCTGGACTGCTTCATTGCTTAGTTTCCACTAAGACATTAAAACTGCATTTGTTGGATGTTGCTGGACCTGGTTTAAGCAATGCTCAGTCCTTGGCTTCACATTTAGGTGTGCGGTCGGTACGGCAAGTGGAAAAAATTCTGGGCATTTTTAAACAGAAACTCACAGAGGAAGAACATAGTATGTTAATTGGCTTTTATAATGAAAAACTGGTTCCTAACAATACAGATCCTTTTCCAAGTGTTTTTTTTAGTCCCAATCTCAAAGGATTGTCTGGACCTTATCTGGATTTGAGAGGGCTGGAAGATTTAAGTTTGCAAGATGTTCAAAGTAAAGTTTTATATAAATGTTTTGTAAAAGTTTTAAACAAAGCAACTTTAAAAGAGCGCAGTGACACAGTGTGGAGAGAGAAATTGGGACTAGATGATGAAGTTAAACCCGTCTGGAGAGTTTTATATAAACCACCAATTGAAAAGCGCACAGGTGATATTCAGTGGAGAGTTTTGCACGGCGCAGCTGCTGTAAATGCTTTTGTGAGTGTTATTAATCCTAATATATCAAGTGATTGTCCTTTTTGTAAAATGAGGGAGACAGTTTTTCACTGTTTTTTAGAATTCTCAAGATTGTATGATTTGTTTTCTGTTCTTGATGTCCTTTTCATGAATTTTGGGGAGACTTTTTCTTCTGAGATTTTTATTCTTGGCCCCAAGTATAGTGTGGTGTAAGGTGTAAAGAATAAAAAGAACAAGTGTAGTGTAAAGAATAAAAAGTCAATTGTTGCATTTTTTAATTGGACAGGACAAATTTGCTGTTTACATAACGAAGAAAAACAAAGTAGAGGGTAAAGAAGGACAACATGTGGTTATTGTTTTTAAAAATCTGGAAAAAGCGAGGGTTATGCTTGATTTTAAGTTTTATAAAATGATGAATGATCTTGGTGTTTTAATGAAGCTATTTGTAAAGTTGTAGAAGAAGTGTTGATCTTTACTACCTTATTGCAATATTTTTTTAGTCTTTTGTACTTCTGTACTTTATTTGTTTGTTTTGTTTTTTTGGAAAATATTTGTTGTTCTTGTTAGGCATCAGAGCACAGGGAGCTTTGATCCGTTCACGTTTTCAGAGTGCGGTAGAAATGGATGGTCCAACTAAATTCTTCTTTGGTTTGGAAAAGAAGAATGGTCAAAGCAGATTTATATATTCTTTATACTCATTGGATGGTATAGAAATGGTAGAGCTTAAAGAAATTAGAAAAAGAGCTGTTCTATTTTATTCTGAGCTTTATAAGAGTGAACATATGGAGGCAGATGAGCTGGCCAGCTTTTTCTATATGGGTTTGCCTAAAGTATTAGATAAGACCAACTCCTGGCTTGAGAGGCCGCTTTCAGCATCTGAGCTGCATGTTGCTCTGCAGAACATGGATTGCGGTAAGGCCCCTGGAATTGATGGTCTGCCATTTGAGTTTTATAAAACGTTTTGGTCAGTGCTGGGGAGTGACTTGCTATCTGTGCTCAATGATAGTCTGGCCGGAGGGTTGCTACCTTTGAGCTGCAGGAGGGCAGTCATTACCCTGTTACCCAAGAAAGGTGATTTAAAGGAAATAAAGAACTGGCGCCCTGTTTCACTTTTGTGCTCTGATTTAAAGCTCTTTTCTAAAGCTTTGGCCATTAGGTTGAGGAAGGTAATAAAATTGGTCATTCGTCATGATCATGAAAATATTTGTTGTTCTGATGAATTTGTTATGATTTAAATAAAGTGTGTTGCAAACTCAAAACTCTCTCTCTCTGCAGACACTGTGAAAACTACAAGAAATAAAAAACATAATTTTAAAATATGCATTTCTCAAGTTCCCTTTTGATACTCTCACTCATACTGCGTATGGGAAAAGCTCCTTTTTCCTCCTTGCTGAAGCCTTTTACAATAGCGCAGTGAAAACTGCACGTCTATTGGCTCAAAGGAATGAAACCCTTTGAGCCAATGACGGCATGGCGTAGTCGCACAAGCCAATGGTGAAATAGCGTGCCAACAAGCCCGCCAAAACGGGCATGGCTTATGGCTATATAAGCCGGCGTTTCGCCGTTGGATTCAGTTCTCTCTCCTTCAGCGACGATCTACTGGATCCTGCTGATCGCCTTCGCCGCTGGAACGAGCTCTCTACGCCGTGGAAGAGGCCCCGCAGGACAGCTGAATCCGCCGCCTGCTCCCGCCGGCGCCGCCGAAGACTGCCGCCCAGAGCGCTGCTCTCGTCGCCCGCCGCAAGCTTCCGGTTTCGCTTTCAGCGAGTCTCCTGCTGCCATCCGGCGAGCGTTTTCTAACGCACCAACGCGGTTCACCGCCGCTGCTTCAGAGCTTCCGTTCGCGGTCTATACCGCTCTAAAAGTGCCCCCCAAGCGCCGTTTTTACGCCTGTGGCACCTGCAGAGCCCCTCTGCAGGATGACGACGGCCATGGTGAGTGCGTCGGATGTCTGGGCAAGCCCCACGCTGACGCCGCGCTCACCGAGACTTCATGCCCGCACTGCGAGTGCATGAGTCTCGCTTCTCTCCGCGCTCGGATCGCTTTCTTCACTGAAAGCGATTCCGCCTCCCGTGCCTTCCCGTCTTCTTCCTCCCGCGAGCCGGCAAGGAAAAGACAGCGAGGCAGAGGAGTTCAGCGCTCGGAGATGGGAGAGCTTACGCCGGCCCAGCGCCCGCCGACCTCTCCCTCTCCTGTGAAAGAGCCGTCCCCCGTCCTCTTTGCACGCCCGGAGCAGCGTCCCTCAGCGGAAGCGAGTGACCTCATCTCCTTCGGCGGCTCGGAGGATGAGCAGCCCATCGACTCCATGTCGCTCACGGCATCTGAAGCGAAGGAGTGGGTCGGCGACAAAGAGCCCGCCCCCCTACCGTCACTAGAGCCCATTGACTCCAGACCTGGATCGGACGCCGAGCTCATCCGTATCCTTTCCAAGGCCGTCGAGGAGCTCGACTTGGAATGGGCCACACCTGAGCTCACGAAGTCCTGGCGTGCCCCTTACTCCATCCCCCTTCGCACTTCTTCACCCGCGGCTCTCACCTCGGTTGACGGCTCCCGTGAGAAGGGCTACGAGCAGATGCCGCCGCTCGACGAAGCCATGGCCGCTCAACTCTGGCCGCCCGCTGCCGTGGGCTGGAAGAGCAAGAGGGCCCTTCCCTCTAAGCCCTGCCGTACGACCTCCGCCATTGCCGGCCGAGCGTACTCCTCCGCAGGGCAAGAGGCTTCAGCGCTCCAATGGTCGTCCTCCAAGTCTTCCAGGCCAAACTCCTCCGCTCCCTGGACGAGTCTGGAATCAACGTGCCGGCCTTCCGTGACCTCCGCAGCGCCACCGACCTGGCCCTGCGCGCCACGAAGAAGACGGCCCAGGCCATAGGCAGGTCCATGGCCAACCTAGTTGTGTTGGAGCGCCATCTCTGGCTTAACCTCACAGAGATCAAAGACGCAGACAAGATGGCCTTCTTAGATGCCCCTGTCTCGCCCTCAGGTCTCTTCCGGTCAGCTGTGGAGGGGTTCACCGAGCGCTTCTCGGCCGCGCAGAAATCGTCCCAGGCAATGCAACATTTCTTGCCAAAGCGCTCCAGCTCTTCATCCACTGTAAGTCGGTCCAAACCTGCGCCGACCCAGCCTCAGAGCAAGCCTGCCCCTTCCGCATCACAGCCAGCGCCACCCAAGGAGCAGCGCCTACGGGCCCGCCCAGCGAAACGCTCCACGCTCCTGAGACGCCAGGGTCCCCGCCCAATGCCTCCGGCGTCTTCCTGATCAGGCAGGAAAAAAGAGGATGGGGTTAGGTCTCGCCACGGCCGTACCGCCCCAAAAGCTCTCTCGCTTACATTCCCTACCACCTCGCTTAGCTCCGGGTGCTGGAATTCATCGGGTTATGTCCCCTGGGCCCACAATGACTGCACCCACACAAACCTCCGTTCTAATGGCGAACCCAATATTTTTACATTACCAAAAAGAGAGCAAATTTCATCCTCATCCCATAACGATGGTGCAAAGACCCCTGCACAGCGGTCTGTCACCGGACGCTATTCAACCCCTGGTCACACGGGTCGAGGCCTGGCAAGCCATCCCCGGAGTGTCACAGTGGGTCATCGGGACTATATCCAACGGCTACTCCCTACAGTTCGCCCGCAGGCCGCCGCGCTTCAGAGGTGTGGTCACCAATTCGGTCAAAACGGACGATGCTCATGTCCTCCGCACAGAAGTGACGTCTCTGCTACAGAAGGTCATAGAAATCATTCCCCCCGCAGAGAGCGAGTCGGGTTTCTACAGCCGCTACTTTGTTGTCCCCAAGAAAGATGGCGGTCTCAGACCCATCTTAGACTTAAGGCTTCTGAACCTCTCCCTCATGAGACTGAAGTTCAGAATGTTGACATCCTTGACAAGCAGATCCTCGCGCAAATACGCCCCGGGGACTGGTTCTTCTCACTGGACCTGAAGGATGCGTACTTCCACATCCAAATAGCCCCTCCCCACAGGCCTTTCTTGAGATTCGCCTTCGAGGGTGTGGCTTATCAATACAAGGTCCTGCCCTTCGGGCTGTCTCTAGCTCCCCGCACGCGGTGCTTCTCCCTCTAAGGAAGATGGGGATCCGAGTTTTGAATTACCTCGACGACTGTACTATCACCATACCTGAACACCACTCTGTTGCTTCTTCGATGGGAGCTATTACACCAAGATCTTCCATCCTTTTCAACTCCTCTTTGACTTTGTTCATCATCGGCACTCGACAAGGGACCGATAGAGCAAATGGAGTGGAAGACTCTTTGAGCTTAATTTTGTAGGCTCCTTGAAGTTGTCCAAGTCCTGTGAAGACTTTTGGGAACAGCTTTTTACAGTCAGTGTCAGATGTTTGAATAGCATCTACGGTGTGAATTAAGTTCAGCTCTTTAATGGCAGGTAGTCCAAGGAGAGGGGACACCAGTTTTGGTATCACAAACACTGGGTGTTTTATCACTTTTTCTTTGTGACTAAGTAGTGCGTCAAACTGCCCTCTCACCTGTATTGACATGTTGCTTGGACCACACATCTTTTTTCTCGCCAGGCTGAAAGCACCATGTTTTCTCTCCGAGTACATGCTATCTGGTATGGCTGTCACTGCTGCTCCTGTATCAAGTTTAAAAAGAATCTGTTCGCCGTTCACTGCAATGGACTTTTGCCAAACATCAGTTGAATTCTCAGACGTAACAACTCCCAGGAACACAGTCTCTATGCCATCTGTCTCTTCACGATGATATATTTCATCCAGCCTTTTCTTTGTTTTGCAGCCTGCTGCAAAGGGCCCTTTTTTCTTGCACTTCCTACACTCAGCATCCGGACATGGACAGCTGGACAGTGAGTGTGCTTGTGGCTTACCACATCTGCCGCATCCCTTGCTGGCTTCATTATATTTTGCCCCGTCAAGTCGCCTTTGTGGTCCTTTTTGTGCATATTTAGCAAATCCATGTTTACCTCCTTTAAGTCACCGCTTGTTTGTCTTAAAATCGTCTGCTGCTTTTTTATTTCTTCATTTTGTCTTATCTTTGTGACTGCTTTGTTGAGTGTGAGTTCAGGATCTAACTGTAATCTCTCTGACAGTGCGTGATCTCTTATTCCAACTACCAGCCTATCTCTTATCATTTCCTCTTGAAGGACTCCGTACTGGCAGTTTTCTGCTAGTTTATGAACTGCAGTAATGAATGTTTCAGCTGACTCTGTTCTTGGCACCTCTTGTTGAATTTAGCTCTTTCATAAATATGTTTTGTTGACAAACAAAGTGTCTCTCAAACGCTTCTTTAACTCTATCATACTTCTTCCTGTCTTCTTCAGACAGTGCTAGTGTGGACAAGATATCATCAGCTTTATCTCGCATTGTGTAGATAAGCGAATTTACTTGATATTCTTGGCTTCTTTCACCAATCCCTGCCGCCACACGAAATCTCTCATACCATCTAATCCAATTTGGCCAGCTGCCAAAATCACTGAAGTCGAAGTGTTCAGGCGGGCTTATTGAAAAGAGTGTATCCATGTTAAATTTTCACCTCTGTGCCGTTTTCTGTTGAATCTTCTTGTGTCGTCACTTTTTCCGTTGCTTTTTCTTTGCCGTCCCAACGCTCACTCCTCTCCGTCCGTGACGCAGCTGCAGGTGTCGACCCGTGTTCTGGATTGTTTCCTCGAAACTTTCTTACAAACTCTTAATCTCGCCGATCTGGTGCGGATAGTTGTCATCGCTTGGAACGCGAGGTAAGTCCACTTCTGACACCATGTTATATAATCATTTAGGAACGGACAGGAGACAGCGTGCATGTAACATATAACTTTACTCAAACTCTCACTTACGGCGCATGCGCACCTTACACATCCATAACATCCTATCAGTACAATCTAAGTCTTTCTTTTTGGCTTTTTTATCATCGTCATCTGTCTTTTTCCGTTTACCCGTCTTTATTTTGTGAGCAGTTGCCACTCGAGGAATTGGCAGTTTGTATTGTTTTTCCGCCATAAGCAAAGCTGCAGCACACCGGTAATCTTGAATTTGAACGCCTGTATGCGCTGGCGCTGTGCATGAGAGGAGTGTGATCAGCGCGCATGCGAGCTTGATTGACACTGCTAAGACACTCCTCCTGGCTCTGATTGGTTGTTTCTTACCGGGAGCGGTGTATTTCTGCAAATAACAATAGGACCACTGGGAGGAGCCAGAGGAGCTTGATTTTTTCACAGATTATCTGTCACATATTCTACTGTCAGGACATAATGACAGGTTTAACAAATATGTAAAAAATACATTTTTACAAAAGTTACCTACTGCAGTTTTAAAGAACCTGCATACCTTTTATGCTAAACATTTTAAGGGAGTACTATTATCCATAGATTTGTCACATTTGTTTTTAAAAACAATGAAATAACACTGGTATGAATTTCTAACCAAAAGTTTGAAAATTGTCCCAGGATACGTAGTCACGTAACAGGTTACGAAACTCTGCGTTCACTTCAACGCAATGGGGAACGTCCACGTGACTCGATGTCGAAAGCCAAATGTCAACAAACTCCAATCCTATTGGCCGGCGACAGCCCATGACATAATAGGGTGCAACGCCGGAAGTATAAAAAGGAGCACCTAGTGGAACAGCCAGTATCTTAACTTGTCTTTGAGGGACTGTTCAGCTGGCACCCCGTAGCATGGAAACACAGAGTCTCATTCCCTGTTCTCAGGGAACTATGATTGCATACGTAACCTGGGACGTTCCCTTTTCGAAAGGGAACTCAACTCTGCGTTCACTTCAACACAATGGGGAACTATATACCCACACCGCCATGCTCAAGGGGAGTGCAAGCCAGGAAACGGCTTAGAAACATAGGAATGGTTCCAAAGGGAACAAAAAGCAACTCACCCTTGGGTCGCACAAGGCTGACAGGACAACACTCCCTATGGCCAAAAAGCCACGCTAAGCCTGAAAGAGGCTCTCCACAGAAAGCCTACCCAGGCTCTAGCTTTAGCTTCTGAGACCAGTCAATCCTAAAGGAAAGTGGTCTCTTAAAGGGAATGTGGCCAGAAGACCGAAAGGAACTTCCGGCCAGTCACTAGAGGGGAAAATATCACCCTCATTGCCACCAAGGAGGCCGACAAGAGGCGTCCAAGCCATCCCTGTTGGAAACACAGTGTAACGAGTTTGTGAATAAGGAAGAAAGAGGACAGGGTCGGCGTGACTGCTGACTGCTGTATTTATTAATAAATCTTCACTCCAAAATAATACAAGGTGCAGACAGGCACAAGACAGTCATAAACAAACGTAAACTTTCACTCCAGTATAGATTCCAGCAGTCCTGGGAAGTTTCAGCAGCTCCAGTAGTCAGCAGTCCTTCTCTCTCTTGCACACCCCTGTTTCTCCTGGCGTTATATACTCTCTATGCCAATTACTGAAACAAGAGACAGGTGTTCATCATTGGCGTTTAACCCACTCACTCACCGCTCGTCTCCCGACTCTCTCTCCCGCTGCAGACTTCGCTGAACCACGCCCCCTCGCCACACACAGAATCTCAGGAAGCGCATTTTTCAGAGAAGAGAGCAGGTAAGAGAGACTGCAGAAGGCAGTAAGCAACTCAGACCCAAGCGCAGAGACGGGCATCCTACAGAGCAGAACTCAGCAGGGGAGATAATCCACTCCATCTAAGGATCTACTCAGCGCCTGCTTATATGCACTGAGGAGGCTGTGCGCTCTAACACAGGGAAGGGAAGCAAAACCAGCCTAGGGCTGAACTCACAAGGAGGCCCCGTAGGCCTACCATGTTCAGCTTAGGGAACTAAGCACAATTACAAAGACAACCCAAGCATGGAAGTACCAAGTTCAACCTAACAGGCAGACGTTATTGCAAGTCTTAACCAAGGAGGCCTGTAAGGCCTACCTAAGCTGGCAGAATGGAGAGAAAAACTCACAAAGTCAGATTGTAACATGGCACAGAATCCGGCGGTGGCCCGTGAGCCACCTCGGAAACCTAACATGTTAGTATTTCACAAGAAAGACTGTGAAAGTGCCTCGCAAATACCATTCCACCTAACACAATCCAATGAGCAGTGTACTCGGTCTAAAGGGACCTTCTTACTTTTAAGAAAGAGGAGTACAACGTTCGCCATCGCGCATGCAAGGAAGGCCCAAAAACAGGCCTGTGACCTTAGCAGCCACGTGGTGTCAGCCTGTGACAGTGTAACAAGCACCAGAAGGAAAAATAACCAGCCCATAAGGAGGTTATATAACATCTGGGCCCTGGACAACTAGAGATGCACTCATCAGATCTAAAATCCACTCTCGAAGGAGAGGAGTGCCCTAAAAGCAGAATGTCATAGAGGCGTGCCAGTGGCCTAAAACCTCGCCAAACATTGCTTTGGTGTCTAGTGGCCACTAAAACCAACATCCTAGGAGAGCAGAACCCAACTCAGTGCCAGAAACCCTCGCAATGAGGGGAGTAACTACTGCTCATCCTTGGATCTATTAGCACTTAAACACTGCACTGAGGAGGCTGTGCGCTGGACCCTGGTGAAGGAGAGCACAAACCAGCCTGGGGCTGAACCTCAGTAGGAGGCCGTGGAAGGCCTACCTCCATGAACAGCTTAAGGAACTAAGCACTATTACATGAACAAAACCCCACAGGGAAGTACGAAGTTCACTTAAACAGGTAGACCACTCTGTGGGCATGCAAAAAATGGAGGCCGTAATTAAAACGGGCCTACCAAATAGGATTTCATAAGAAATGAAACAGAGAGTATATATTTCCTCACACGTGAGGAACATACCTATATTGAGCCACACAGTTGAGAAAAATCTACCCAACACAATCCAACGAGCCGTGTACTCAGGAAGAAACCCTTTACCTCTAAAGCAGAGGGGTACAACAAACTCCACCTACTACCAAAGGGACCCAAAGGCCTGAAACCTCGGCAGAAACGCAGTATCTGCTCGTGACAGTGTTAGAGGCACCAACAACAATATAACCTACACAAATAAGGAAACTATCCTTGGGGCCCTGGCCAACCAACATACTGATAATTCACAGAATTATCCTGGCAAAAACGCCAGTGTGTCTATTGAGGCGGCCCTGAAGGCCTGCAAACCCCTAAGACAAACAGCGACATCTAGTGGCCGTAAGGGTACTAGAAAAAGGTGTAATTACCTAAGAACCCAGGTTCCAGGAAGCTAAAAACAAAACCTGACCTTAAGTAAGGTTTTATGCCAACCTGAAAAATGTCAACCATACAGAAAGTACTCAAAGCTACTTCATTCCATTGAAGGAGTACACAACTGAACTCCAACATGCTACATGGGTGGCTGATAAAGCCCATCCTCCGTAAACATGTGGCATCAGCAGATGGTGACTACAAACAACCATATGCCAGCATGTCATAGGAGAAAAAGGAGGCCTTGAGGGGCCTGCTGCCTGAGAAACACGCAGCAAATAGCTCATTTGACTCTCGGGTAAACACCAACCTGTACCAAAATATAAGCTAAAAAGGAGGCCTATATGGGCCTACCCAGGTAGCCACATGTAGCGCAAGCTCAAAGGGAACCAGCACTAACCACAAAAGTGTAAGGCTAATCTAACCTGAGCTACACATTCCAACAGGAAAAATCCCTAACGTGACTAAAGGGAACCAAATGCCAACATGGTACAGGGAAGCTGTACCATGCTATAGATAAATATATAAAGCTATAGAGCCTGACACCTAGACAAACACAAGCAAAGACCTGTGGCAGTGGTAAATCTATGTGAGCAAACACATGATACTAACAACAGAGCTAAAAAGCTGCTAGAAACTAGAAGGAGGCTGAATAACAAAGCCTACAGCTTCAAAGTTATGTAGCAAATAATAACTGTTGCAAGATCACCAACAGGGAGCTAGAATAAACACCAAAATAACTGAAATGGTTCTAAAACTACCCTGAGTATGCAAACCAGCAGGTGAAGCACTCAGTGACAACATTTTACAAAGAAAAGTCACCATGCTAATAATAGAGGCCGAAACAAGGCCTACCCATAATAGCAAAAGCTGACCTGTGGCAGCAACAAGTAAGCTCACATAAATGTATTTAGGTGTAGGGCAGTGGTGATAGAACTAAAACAAGCAAAAAGCTTTGAATACACATGCCATCCTATATATATAGGATAAAATGTTCTCATAACAGAAAATTATCTGTACTGAGCCTTGAGGACAAAAACTACAAAGTTAGTATCGTCAACCCACACTTGAAAACACAAGTGTGCCCAGGAGAGAACAAATTCAACAATAAAGAAATTCCAATCAGTGGAGCCTAGCGACAAAGCATAACCTATCTATACAAAGATAAGGGCCTACCACCTGAAAAACCACCAACTGCACCCACATAACATAAGGGAAAAATGGGCATATGACCTAAAACTCCAACAAGTCTTTTAACCTGTCCCGAGAAGGAGGGAAATGCAAATTGGCACCTTTTTAGATGCAGTGTCTTGATTGGCTGATGCTGTCAGAGGTGGCTGCTGGATGGCCCCCCTCTTGCATGAGGTTCATTTGCATAGTTTAAAGTTCACAATTAGAACAATGTCCTTAAGGTTTTTCCTATGCATAATTCACTTTCCAAACCAATTTCTAATTAACCTAGGCATTGTGCTGAAAACATAATGACCAAACATTATTGAGTTACAGTGAGTACGGAAAGTATTCAGACCCCCTTACATTTTTCACTCATTGTTATATTGCAGCCATTTGCTAAAATCATTTAAGTTTATTTTTTCCCTCATTAATGTACACACAGCACCCCATATTGACAGAAAAACACAGAATTGTTGACATTTTTGCGGATTTATTAAAAAAGAAAAACTGAAATATCACATGTTGTGCGTACATTAATAAGGGAAAAAATCTACTTAAATGATTTTAGCAAATGGCTGCAATATAACAAAGAGTGAAAAATTGAAGAGGGTCTGAATACTTTTCGTACATTGACCTTTTAACTATGCATTAATGTATTCCTTGGTAGGCAAGTTTGTATAGTTTGCATGTATACATACAACACTCATTAAGTATATAGAGTTCTTGATAATAAAAATGGAGAAGATTTGCTCCATTTTGTCCACTATGTGTCTATTTCTTTCCTTTGTGGCAAGTCACATAGCAAAACCTGTCTGGTGAGTAGAGTCCAGTTCACACCTCAGGTCTAAGTACTGAGGTAAACAATGGGGAAGAATGGAGATAGAATTAGCCTGCTCAATGATATGCTAATGTCATCATTCTTCCTTTTCACAAATGGTCAGGGTGATTGTCTTGATAGGCTTATCTGCTAGCCTATCTATTCCCATGTTTGCTTCTCTTGGAGCTGTGGGTTTTGGAGTCCTGTGCTTTTCATCATGGCAGATCAGGTGATGAGGGGAGTCTTCCCTCATGTCTGCCTGCTGATCACTACACCTCACTGAACTTTTCCACCACGGTCTCAACCGAGGTTCCAAAAAGCTCAGAGGGTGAGACCGGGGCATCGAGGAGAAAGGTTTTTTCTTTCTCCCCAATGTCCGCCAGGTTTAACCACAGATGCCGCTCCGTGGCCACCATTGCCACCATCGATCTCCCAATCGATGACGCCGTTTGTTTGGTGGCCAGAAGAGAGAGATCCGTGTGTCCTGCGCAGCTCTTCTACCGCTTCAGGGGATAAACCTTGCCCCTGATCCAGATCTTTGAGCAGATCAGCCTGATAAGCCTGCAACACTGCCATCGTGTGCAGGGCTGCACCAGCCTGACCCGCTACAGCATATGCCCTGCCATTCAAACATGATGTCATTTTCAATGGTTTGGACGGCAAGACCGGAACTTTAAGTGATGGTGCACTGCCCGTGACGAGACAGTTCGCAAACATCGCATCAATGGGTGGCATCGTCACATACCCATGCTGGCCTAATTCCTCCACATCAGCAAAATTTCCCCGCTAATGCTGATGAATCCTGGCAGAGTATGGGCGCTTCCATGCCTTCTCGATCTCTACGTGGAGATTGGGAAGAAATGGAAGGCTCACCGGAGTTATGGGGTTATGGCCGGAAAGAAAACGCTCTGTAACGAGGTCAGTAGATGTGGGAAGAAGGAGGCGGGAACCGGCGAACATTCAACAAAATATAATTCAAAATAAACAAAACGAAAGTAATGCCGGCAGACCCTCGCGGACGTCTGCCGGCCACACAAACATAATAAAACATAAAATAAAGTCCAGGCCTGGTCCTCTCTCGTCCTTCACTGACGTCGCTCCTCCTTTTATGCCTCCGGAGCTCCTCCGTGAGAGACTCGAGGCCGGCACGCCTCGCAGGTGACACTCATTATCACTCGCGACACCGGCCTCGCGCCGTTCCCTAACGGCTCTCACCCGCCCTGCTCGTCACATACCCCCAACGCCCCTCGCAGGCCTGTCTCGGCGGCCGCAGCACCTGGGGGTAAGGACAGACGAAACGAGAGAAAGGAGACGGAAGCAAGGGGAGCGACAGGACGAGAGACGGGAAAGAGGGAAAAAAAAGAGACACACTGCCGCTCGGTCCTCAGCCTACCAAGAGGCTCTTCTTCGCGTTGCCATGCGGTGGCACTGGACGCTCTGTGGACGGCCCGATCCTCGACCGCCTCCTGGTGGCCGGCGATGGCTCCTCCGACTGAGGGCAGCCGGCAGCGAGTCCCCCGTTCCCTGCTCCTCCCCTTTATGGCGGACGGCAGCAGGCTCTGGCCCACGGCGAACGGCGGCGACTCCTCCGCTCCCTCTTGGACGGCAGCCACCCCACCTCGTCCCAGGGGCACGGCCTCGAGCTCTCCGTCCCACCTTTCACTAGGCTCCAGCACCACCGCCTCGGGCAGCCTCTCGCGGTCTTCACTTCTGCGCTGCCCGAACTCCACAGCACCGCGATCCCCCTCAGCAGCGAGGGCTCTCCGACAGCATGTCCCTCCTTCCTCCCGGGTTTCGGCACCAATGTAACAAGGTCAGTAGATGTGGGAAGAAGGAGGCGGGAACCGGCGAACATAATAAAAAATAAACAAAGAACAAAATGAAAGTAATGCCGGCAGACCCTCACGGACGTCTGTCGGCCACACAAACATAATAAAACATAAAATAAAGTCCAGGCCTGGTCCTCTCTCGTCCTTCACTGACGTCGCTCCTCCTTTTAAGCCTCCGGAGCTCCTCCGTGAGAGACTCGAGGCCGGCACGCCTCGCAGGTGACACTCATTATCACTCGCGTCACCGGCCTCGCGCTGTTCCCTCACGGCTCTCGCCCGCCCTGCTCGTCACACGCTCATCAAGCCGTCCACGTGCAGCTTCTTTCCCCCCACGTCCCCAAGGCAGCTGCAGCCTGCTCGAGGCGCAGTCCATAACCTCCATTAACTCTGCATATGCTGGGCAGGGAGGCCTGAAAGGAGCAGCGGGCTCATCCGCTTCTTCCTCCACAGCCATCTCCTGCTCCCTGGGGCTAGCAGCCAGAAGAGCACTGGCTCCTGGATCCAACAATGTCAATGATACGACATTGTCATCATCCAAAAGCACGTCCTCATCAGCGGTTCAACGCATGCACTGTTACAACCCATGTAAGTATCTTTGTATTCTTTCATGCTACAGTTGTACAAATGAGGGTATTTTCTTCTAAATAATTAATTTCTTATACAAATATCTCTTGGCACAATCTCTCATCTATGTAGCTTGCATGCATTCCGGTCTGTTCTGTTCTGTCTCTCCAAGGCATGGTTAACACCTTGTGGATAAACTAATTACTGCAAAAAAATAAATAAATAAATTAAGTGCGCATGTGTGACCTGCGCATACAAAGTACATGCGGTTACAAAAATCTGGCGGTGTGCATACAGTACGCGCACACTCTGATAATGAAATTTACATCACGTGCACTGTACGCTGACCCTCACGTGGGCGGTGGCTGGCAACTTTTAAAAAAAAAAAAATGCTGGTGGGGTAAGATTTAATTAGTGAAAAACAGTAGGTAATTTGCTCTGGAATTTTTAATGAGGTTGTGTGAGAAAAGCACAGACTTGGCAGATTCGGACGGGATTAAAATCACAAAGTATGTATGTGAAACACATTTCTGTAATGGCCCCCTGGAAAACTAGACCCATCCTCATAGGGCTTTAGTTAAAAAGACAGTAAATCAGATGTGTGTCAGATTTGCATCTTGTGCATCAGGTCTTAAAGTGACAGCAGCCTAATATACCTGCTGCAGTCGGTGTCATTTGCTGGGAAAATGTTGTAGCTTTAATAAGGATTAATCTATATTTAATTTATACAGTGAAGACTGTGAAGTATTATTTTACATTTGATTATTTTATTAAATTTTTGGATATTATCTTCCTGAATAATCTGAAAAAATATCTGAAAGCACTGTTACATGGGGAAAAAATCTGAACCGTTGAATGTGTATAATTAATTGCTTAAACTGAGGGGGAAAAATCAATTTAATAGAGACATCAGTGGCAGTATTGGTATCAGTGATATTGGCTTTTATTTATCGAGCTTAGCAAAACATATGCCATTAAACACATATTTAAAATAAATAGTTAAACATATTTAGGTTGTTTCTACGTTAATTTAGATATTCAATGTGAAATTATTATATAAAAATGTAGGTGTGATTATGTAATTACGATTAATTACAGAATGTAATGTGATTAATTAGTAAATATTTTATTGATTGACACCACTAATTTTAACATAAGACATTTTAACACAAATAGAAACACAAACACACACACACACACACACACACACACACACACACATACTTGTTTTTGTGAAATGTGGGGACATTCCATAGGCGTAATGGTTTTTATACTGTACAAACCGTATTTTCTATCCCCCTACACTACCCCTACCCCTAAACCTAACCCTCACAGGAAACTGTGCACACTTTTACTTTGTCACAAAAACTCATTCTGTGTGATTTATAAGCCTTTTGAAAAGTGGGGACATGCTGAATGTCCTCATATTTCACCTCTTTTTTCAATACCTATGTCATACCCATGTCATTATACACATTTGTGTCCTGATATTTCACAAAAACAAGTACACACACACACACACACACACACAGACGCAGGTTTGCTATCAAAGTGAGAAAATTCCATAGCCGTAATGGTTTTTATACTGTACAAACTATATCCCCCTACACTACCCCTACCACTAAACCTACCCATCACAGAAAACATTCTGCTGTGGTGGTGTTGGAAAAGTTCTGTGAACCCTCCGGCCTTCCATGCCCATATCTGGAAAGGAAACAATTAGGTGGAAATTATAAAAGGGAAGTAAAACTTGGAGAGAGGAAGTGAAATCTTCAAGAGAGGAAAGAGAATCAACTTACCTGCTGACTCAGTTCCAGCTCTTCCGTGACACGGCTCACAATACTGTATCTGCCATGGCTAACGAGTGGGTGATCCAAGCAATCAGTAATATTGATATTAGCCCCACGGTGGCTCTGCCAGTCTATCCACTTTGGCTCTTCTCTATGCCAACAGTTGATTTGCAGATATTTACATTAATAAATGGAAACCAGAAATATTTTCCAAAGGAGATAATTTTTATGGGTGCCAGCTCATGTTGGAGTAGAGGGTAATGAGGAGGTGGACAAGATAGCAAAACAGGCACTTAAGCATAAAAATGTCGAGATATACACATAACCTTGAGTAAATCAGAAATTAAAGGCTTAATTAAAGTTGCTGTCAGAAAGATGTGGCAAGAGAGATGGGATAAAGGAAAAAAAGGGTGACATTTGTAGAATATACATAAACAAGTTGGCCATGTAAGAACTGCTTATGGTAATAGAAGGGATGATACAGTTATATTTCAATTGAGAATTGGACACTGTACTCTTAATCACTCCAGATAAAAGGAAAAAGTGAATCTGGTCAATGTAATCATTGTGGACTTCCAGAAACAGTAGAGCATGTGCTGATTAACTGTAGGGCATATGAAAGGGAAAGACTCCAGTTAAAAGAGGAATTAAAATCTGCTGGCATTAATTCTATGACATTACAGAATGTATTAATCAGTTCTCATAAAGGATACAAAGCTCTTATAAATTTCCTGAAAATAAAGTTATTGAAAAAAACAAAAACAAAAACAAAAAAAAAACGTCTCAGTTACGTATGTAACCCTCGTTCCCTGAAGGAGGGAACGGAGACGTACGTCAGTAGTGACCGACGAATTGGGATATCGATTAGAGAGCCCTATCATCTTCGTGTAAACTAAAACAAGCCAATGGAATTGGCGTGCGATATTTGCATAATGCGCACCGCCCCCGTCAGGTGTATATAAATAGGAAGCAGATGCAATCGCACTCTGTTTTTCGCTGAGGAGACAACTGGTGTCCGCACTACAGCGAGGGTACAGAAACTGTGGCGATGGGACGTACGTCTCCGTTCCCTCCTTCAGGGAACGAGGGTTACATACGTAACCGAGACGTTCCCTTTCAGTCGGTCACGTTCGACATACGTCAGTAGTGACCGACGAATTGGGATCCCAACTAAAGCGCCACAGTTACGAAACCCCTTCCAGTGCCCAGCACAAGCTCAGCCGCCCATAGCACCGGCTGGCGGTGAAGGGGGCGAGCTTACACCGAGAGAGTCTACTGCTGTCTAACCACTACCCACTTAGTAAACTAGACACACTGGGGAAGCGAACCCGTAAGGGATGCTGCGGAGACCACTACCTACCCAATGGGGGAGGAGTTTACGTGGGAATACACATATGGACTGGCCCGGGGGGCAGTACGCATATGGAGTCCCTGGGATGGCTCCACCTGGTAGGGGGAGACTCATCTGACAGGTGACAGCAGAGCTGGCTCTGCTAAGGGAAAGACACGGACTCGGCCCGTAGGGAGTTTTAAACCGTGGAAAATACACATATGGGACCGCTCACGTAGAGGGGTCACGGCATATGGGCCCCAGCCAACAGACAGCGTCAGCGACGGATGTAGGCCTGGCATCAGACACTCCGCAATGTCCGAGCCGAAGGGGGAGGCGGAGGAACTCGACAGGGTTCGGCAAGCGGGGAACACGACTGGAGTGAAGTATGCACGTATCCGGCCAGAGGCGGGAATGGCATTGCAAGCCGACACTTAGAGTGGGTACAACACGTCTACCGACTAGTGGATGCGAGTACACGTGAGGATACCGGCTCTACACGTAGGCTATAAAACCTAGCGAACGTGTTTGGTGTCGCCCAGCCCGCAGCTCTACAGATATCTGTCAGCGAGGCGCCATGAGCCAGCGCCCAGGAAGAGGCTACCCCTCTGGTGGAGTGGGCTCTCAACCCGAACGGGCAAGGCACGCCCTGGGATTCGTACGCCAAGGCGATGGCATCCACTATCCAGTGGGCCATCCTCTGCTTGGAGACAGCCTTTCCCTTCTGCTGGCCTCCGTAACAGATGAAGAGCTGATCTGAGGTCCTGAAGCTTCGCGTTCTGTCCACGTAAACGCGCAGAGCGCGGACGGGACAGAGCAAAGCTAGGGCTGGGTCTGCCTCCTCCGAGGGCAGCACTTGCAGGTTCACTACCTGATCTCTGAAGGGAGTGGTAGGAACCTTGGGCACGTATCCAGGCCGGGCTCTGAGGATGACTTGAGAATCACCGGGCCCGAATTCTAGGCATGTTTCGTCGACCGAAAATGCATGCAGATCCCCTACCCTCTTCAGGGAAGCCAATGCAACCAGAAGAACCGTCTTAAGAGACATTAGTTTCAGGTCGACTGATTGCAAAGGTTCAAAGGGATGACCCCGGAGATGAACCAGGGTCAAATCCCAAGAGGGTACGGAGGAAGGGCGAGGAGGATTCAGTCTCCTGGCCCCCCTCAGGAATCTGACGATCAGATCGTGTTTCCCCAGGGACTTACCCTCAACTGCATGGTGATGTGCGGCAATAGCGGCAACATACACCTTGAGGGTGGAGGGAGACAGCCTTCGCTCCAACCCATCTTGCAGAAAGGAAAGCACAGATCCGACCGAACATGATCGGGGGTCCTCTCGGCGAGGGGCGCACCATTCGACGAACAGGTTCCACTTCAACGCATAGAGATTCCTAGTGGAAGGAGCTCTAGCGAAAGTGATGGTGTCTACGACCGCTTGCGGGAGATCACTCAGAACCTCCGCATCCCGTCCAGGGACCACACGTGGAGGTTCCAGAGATCGGGACGCGGGTGCCACAGGGTGCCCCGTCTCTGAGTCAGGGGGTCCTTCCTCAGAGGAATCGGCCAGGGAGGTGCTGTCGCGAGGAGAATGAGGTCTGAGAACCAGGTCCGAGTGGGCCAGTACGGAGCCACTAACAGAACCTGCTCCCCGTCCTCTCTGACCTTGCACATGAGTTGTGCAAGAAGGCTCACTGGGGGAAACGCATATTTGCGCAGACCCGGGGGCCAGCTGTGTGCCAGGGCATCCGTGCCGAGCGTGCCGCCGGTCAGGGAATAAAACCACTGGCAGAGGGCAGTTTCCGGGGAGGCAAACAGGACTACCTGGGCCTCGCCGTAATGCTGCCAAATCAGCTGGACCGCCTGGGGGTGGAGCCGCCACTCGCCCGCAAGTGGATGCTGCCGTGGCAGCTCGTTGGCTGCACAGTTGAGCACACCTGAGACACGAGTGGCCCGAAGGGACCTCAGATCCTTCTGACTCCACAACAAGAGATGGCGGGCGAGTTGCGACATGCGACGGAAGCGTAGACCACCTTGACGGTTGATGTACGCAACGGCCGCAGTGCTGTGTGAGCAGACTAGAACGTGCTTGCCTGACAACAGCTTCTTGAAGCGGGCCAGCGCAAGACGAACCGCTAGCAACTCGAGGCAATTGATATGCCAATGCAGCTGAGGCCCCGTCCAAAGACCTGTCACTGCATGCCCGTTGTACGTGGCCCCCCATCCCGTGGCAGAGGCATCTGTGGAGACCACAGCGTGCCTGGACACTCGTTCGAGGGGTACTCCGGCCCACAGGAACAAAGGGTCCAACCACCGGACAAGGGTGCGACGGCAGCTCGGTGTCATGGGGACACGGAGCGTGCCGCACTGCCACGCCCATCTCGGGACCCGGCCGCGGAGCCATTGTTGAAGCAGTCTCATATGAAGCAATCCGAGCGGCGTTACCGCGGCTGCAGATGCCATATGCCCCAGGAGCCTCTGAAAATCTTTCAGTGGAGCCGCTGTCCTGCGCTTGAGCGAGCTCAGGTAGTTCAACACCGACTGGACGTGCGACCGAGTCTAGCTCGAGACCGAGACAAGAGATCCTCTACCCCGGGGGCGAGTTTGCTCTTGTCCCAGTTGACCTGAAGACCCAACCGGCTGGGAGCTACAACCATGTCGGGTAGGACTTTGTACTGACATGCCCGACCCTCGAACGCAGACCGACCTAGGAAGGGTCTGTGTCGAGGCAGAATCGAGACATGAAAGCACGCGTCCTTCAGGTCTATTGCTGCAAACCAATCCTGGGGACGGTCCAGGATTGGCCGTAGCCCACCGCCCTTTTTCGGTACAATGAAGTAGGGGCTGTAGAACCCCGACTTCATATCGGCTGGAGGGACCGGCTTGATTGTATCCTTCGCCAGGAGGACAGCAATCTCCACCCGGAGAACAGGTGCACTGTCCAACGACACCTGAGTGAAGTGGACAGCCCTGAAGACCGGGGGACGCCGGGCGAACTGAATCGCATAGCCGAGTCTGATAGTACGAATGAGCCAACTGGACAGGCTGGGGAGCGCTATCCACGCTTCCAGACACTGGGCCAGCGGGACCAAAGGCACCACAGACGCACCGGGGGTGGGGCAGCAAGGCAGAGAGGGACCCGACTCGGACGGCTTGGGGGCGGCCCGGAGTGGGGTCGGACTCTGCGAGGCAGCAGTGTGCATGGGAGACGGCGCACGGGACGCGGTCTGCACCATCACACTGCCACCTGCTGGCGAATGGGGAGGGAGCTGTCAGCGGCGAGGTGGAGCCTGGCACACTGGCAGACACCCCTTGTTGTGACCTGGAGTTTGAGGAAACTGCTCTTTTTGTGGCAAAGTGGGTACCGCTGGACTCCGGAGAGCCAGCGGCGGTAGATGGACAGCCGCCACAAAATCCCCCCTGGCCCTCCTCCGGGGGTGGGAGAGCAGATGGAATACTCTCCCAAAGGGCAGGAACCTTCCGCGACCGGCACCCTGCTGTTTGGCTGGTGTAGGCTGCTGGTTTGCCAACTTAGCAGGGGCGGAGGAAAACGCAGGGGGGCGCCCTCGGCGACGAGCGGGCTGAGGCTGAGCCACGGGCGGCTGGGTGGAGGCAGCAGCGGACCGCCGTGGCATGACATGTCTGATAGCCTCAGCCTGCTTCTGTGCAGCGGAGGACTGTTGGGCACAGCTCTCCACCGCGTCGCCGAAAAGGCCGTCCGGAGACACGGGGGAATCCAGGAACCGATGTTTGTCGGTGTCCCTCATGTCTACCAAGGTCAGCCAGAGGTGGCGTTGCCTGGCCAACAGAACGCGCTGTCACCTTCGTTGCCCGGAGGGCAAGGTCAGTGGCAGCGCACAGCTCCCCAAGCAGCTGTTGGTCAGGACCTTCCTGGGGCATCTCCGACAGCGCTTTTGCCTGATAGACCTGCAAAAGGGCCATCGCGTGCAGGGCAGAGGCAGCCTGCCCACAGGCACTGTAAGCTTTCTCAGTCAGACCGGCTGAGAACTCACAGGCCTGGGACGGGAGACGCGGCTCACCGCGCCAGCCAGCAGCCGTTGGACACAACTGCATCGCAACAGACCGCTCGACTGGCGGGATCCTTGCGTATCCCCTGGCTTCCCCGCCATCCAGGGAGGTGAAGGCGGACGAGGGACCAGGCCCTGTACGAGCCCCATACGGAGCTTGCCAAGACCTGGTCACCTCATCGTGTACTTCCGGGAAGAAAGGCATTGGGGTGGGACGCTGGATTTGAACAGCGCGACCCCCCCCCCAAGTACCAATTGTCCAACCAAGATGGGCCGGGACAGGGTGGAGGGTTCCACTCAAGCCCGACGCACAAGGCGGCCCGGGAGAGCACAGCCGTGAGCTCGGGATCCGACTCGGGCAACGCTACCGTCCCGGGCGGCAGCGCGTCCGAATCTTCCTCCCCCAAGGACTCAGGCTCACCTTCCAATGCAGCGATCGACATCCGATCCGCCGCCGGCACACCAAAGGTAACGGCTGGACAGTCCGTAGAGGGCCCAGCGGAAACCAACGGTGGCACGATGGGTTGCGGTGCTGATGAGGCGGCAGGGGCCCGAGGAGCGTTTCCGCTCGGCGGGGAAGCCCTGACCGTAATCCTCAGGTCACCCTTCCTATACAGCGCCGTACCGTCATTCCGGTTCCCGGGGCCGGAAAAAACGGTCGTACGCGGCATAGGAGAGGGGACCCCCGCTTCCTGAGACTTCAGGAAGGAGAGCCTCGACCTCAGCACCGCGATAGTCATGTTCCCGCAATGGGAACATGAACCATCCACAAAAGCTGCTTCAGCATGCAGAATGCCCAAACACGAGATGCAACGATTGTGCCCATCAGCAGGGACCAGGGAACGACCGCACCCATTAACGCACAGACGAAATGACATACTGTCAGGGTTCGTCTGTAAAGCTCTTTTAGAAGGGGAATAGTCAACTCACTCGTGCTGAAGCACCCAGGGAGCGACGCGATGTGTCAGGTACACCACTCCCTGACACACCGAGGAACCGGCCCAAATCGCTACACACGCACACACTCTTTGTGTTGCTGTGAAAACAGCAGTTTTCGAGCTTATAGCTCAGCTCCTCGGAGACTCGCGACCTCGCTGAACGTGCCCTTTCACCAGCACTGAAAGCTCGCTGTAAATCCTCTTCTGTTTAGGCAAAGTTTTAGAATAAACAAACGAAGAAAGGAGTCTTCTAAACAGGACACCAGTGAATGGCTCCGAAGCAAAAGACAGAGTGCGATTGCATCTGCTTCCTATTTATATACACCTGACGGGGGCGGTGCGCATTATGCAAATATCGCACGCCAATTCCATTGGCTTGTTTTAGTTTACACGAAGATGATAGGGCTCTCTAAGCGATATCCTAATTCGTCGGTCACTACTGACGTACGTCGAACGTGACCGACTGAAAGGGAACTGTTTTTGTTATGAGTATCATTATTTCCTTTGATATCATCACCTCACACTCCATCCCAGTAGGTGGTAAATATGCACCATCATAGATATATACACTAGATGTCGCCTTGGGGTTCTAAGCATGCGTCAAAACCGCCGCCATCTTGGAACAGGGGTCTTGTCATAGGTAGTAGCTAGGTAACGCTGCTATCTCCGCCTGTACTTTGAATTCATGGATGATGGTGGACTTTTGTGCAGCGTATGGATGTTCAAATGAAAGAAATCTAAAAACCAGACAGCAAGGGATTACATTTTACACGTGAGAATGTGTTTTATGATATTGAATGTTACGAAATTATATTTCTGGTTACGTTGGTTTGTTTCAGTCCTTGGTTAACGACCGCAGCTAATCCATGCTAGTTACCGATTAGTCTTTGGCAGTTAAGAAAACCGCAGTAGGGGTAAAATCTTTGCGTGGCAGGGGCAGCTGCCACTGAGACCATCACTTGACCCGTCACCGCTAGTGGCAGCTGCCACTTGACCTGTCACCGCTATATGCGCCTGCCCCGCGACCTGTCACCGCTGCTACTCGACCTGCCACGGATAAACGTGCCTGCCCCGCGACCTGCCACAGATAAACGCGCCTGTCAGTCGACCTGGCACGGCTATACCTGCCTGCTCCGCGACCTGTATGCGGTCACGCCATCTATGCTTAAAATGTATTGGCCTCTACATGAGGTTGCGTGGTAGGTGTTAAGTGTCGGTAGAAATATTTTTCAAATTCATAAAAAATAAATAAAATGAAACTGTTTACTGCAAAATTCACCTGATTCTTGTTATACATGTTCCCAATTAAGTACCACTGTGGTGACTATCATGTTGTTTTACTGTTTTATTCTTTCATAATTATATGTCAAAGTCATATATATTTGCTATTGTAATGGCTGAGACAAATCAGACACAATTATTTGTTAGTTCACCAATAGTTTTAAGCTCACTCTGGGATTTGACTGTCCCCCCAGAAGTTTATTGCACTGAGGAATGTGCTGCCACATTGAGAGCAGAGAAGAGACACAGGAAATCTGCATCTCCCCTGCATTTTCCACACAGAACAAAGACGTTACTGCATTAATTCTATAAATGAACAGGCATATTCCCAGGAAATGGTATCTATTATTATTGTGTTGTATTGCAATCATTGTATGTACATGTTTTATGATTTTTAAGTTATATGACATTTAAGGTAACTTCAATCATGCCATGTTTAGTGTCTATACGTTTGTAGCGGGAAGATTTAAATGCTTGTGTATGCAGTATGTCCATACCTGTGCAACACATCAGTATTACAAGAATCTTTAATAGTTCTTATTCAAGTACTCAGCTTGTTAATCTTTCTGGGTTGTAAAAGCCCTGACAAAAGAGGTGTTGCCACTCGGAATTACAACATCTTCATTGGTCCGGTCAACAACTGAGAGGTGTGCATTTGACCAGAGGTTAAAAAACAGTGAACAGTGCCACTCGCTCTTTTTTGCCTTGCCTCGTGGACAACTGAACAGAACCCTCTTGGCCGAAGGCCGCTTCAGGCCAAGGCCTAGGCCTGCTGGCCTCTGCCTATAAACCAGCCATGTGCTCAACATCCAACACAGAAAGACTGACAACAACTTCAGACGAAATCCTCAAGCTCTGTCCTCGACCTGCCGATCTGACGCTCCTCAGCCTAAAGGCATCTTGCAAGTATCATACGTTTTAATGCTAAACAGCGATTTAGTATTGATTTGTAAGACTTACCTTTGCTATTGCTAAAAGAAACTGATGAGTCATTTCCAGATTGTCTTTGACTTTTTCTTATAGCTCTAGTAACAGTATCTCTTCCGGTTCAAGTCTATCAATACTCATTCTGACCTACATATGTGTGTGACCCTTTGTGTATGTTATGTTATGTTATGTTATGTTATGTTATGTTATGTGTTTGTTATGTTATGTGTTTGTTAGTTTAGTTATGTGTTTGTGATTTAGTTAATAAAGATTGTGCACAATACATGTTTGGTTCTGACTCCATCTGCTAATGAATTGCCTGTTAAGTGATATAGACCCCGAACATATGCTCTAAGTAGCACAGTGCGATAAGAATGTTATTTTTCCATAACCTGGAAATGAACATTTCTTAGAATTGTTAAACAATCAACACTAAGTGTTCCCTGGACAACAGGTTAATTGATTGTAATATTAAGATTAATGTAGCTATATGCAGTAAATCTGATTAACAGATTTACATATTCATAATTAATCATAATTAATAAATCATATTGAGTTATTAATAATTATTAATATTTCCCCTTTTAGTTAATTCGCTACACTATACAGACATATTTTAAAAGTTCATAAAAATATGAAATCAAATTGTTTTCTACAAACTCCACCTGATTCTTGTTCTAGATCTCCCCAAGTACCACTGTGGTGATTTTCATGTTGTTTTTCTGTTTTATTCTTTAATAATTATATGTAAGTAGCGATAGTTCATTCGAAGTTTACTCAAGTGGAAGAATGTGACTAATAAACTTAGGCCTACTAGCACTATGCATTATATTTTTAATCTTAATATCTTAATATCAAAACCTTACATTTTCTCTGGACTCAATGATAAATACATGTCTGACCGTTGGAACGAACCAAAAAAAAAAAAAACCTAGAAAATCGCTTTCATGATGATTTATGGTGATTTTATTTCCGTTAGACCTTTGCCTACATTGACTCTGATGCATTAAAGAGGAGGGGCTCCCCTGTTCAAAGATGGCGGCTCTACTGACGCATTCGTTCCAATGAACTGTCGTAGCCAAGGCGACATCTAGTGTATATATCTATGATGCACCATAAGATGGTTTGCCAACTGCCATAAAACATCAAAAAGAAGAAGAAGGGTGATTCAAGCAATGCTTTACTCCTAACACTGCAGCTGCAGAGTAATGCCGTGCTGTTTTCCCCGGCGAAGCATGATGAAAACTCAGTTCCAGCACTTCCGTGACAATGTGGCTCGCACACTGAATCCGCCGGGGCTAACGAGAATGCGATCAAAGCAACACTTTACTCCTAACACTGGCTGCAATGCCGTGCCATTTCCCTGCAGACAAGTGCTAAAAAGCTCAGGTATTTCTCCTCCCTTCAAGTGCTCTGAAACCCTCAAACTCTCCAGAAGTCATTCCCTAAACAACACATACGCACGCACACACACTCACCACCACAACAAACTCACTAGCCAACAAAGTCACGCATTCACGACTGTACTTTTGTGTATCGTCCAATTCGCATATTGTTTTTTGACAAACTTGTGAACTTTTGCAAAAGTTGTTTATTTAGTTGTTTGTTTCGCTTTGTTTTTTTTTTTTTGTGTTTTGTTTCTTTTTGGTGCGAAAATGTGGAGTGAAATGGACACTTGAAACTACCGTTATTAAACAAGCATTCACGGACTAATCTTATATTTTCTCATACTGTTTTTTTTTCTCTCTCTCTCTCTATTTGAGTTGAAAGTGTGATTTGTTGGTAAAAAATGCTGTTTTTTCTGATTGCTTGATTTTGAAAATATATTCAACTGAACTGCATCCAGTTTTGTTATGTCATGATTTAAAGTGTTGTATTTTCTTTAATTTCATTTAACTGGTGATAAGTTGAACCCTATCTGGCACCCGAATTTAATATAATTTCGCTTTAAAGATTGTTTTTGGATGAGCTGCCACCATTACAGTGTGGCACCCGAACAGGGACTTGAACATTTATTTTTGTGAATTGTTGAATTTGGTTGTGTTGGTGAATTAGTGAAAACCTTATGGTAAATTGTTTGGGGTTTTTATGTGATTTGTATGTGAACTTGAAAAGAGATTTTTTTATTTTTTTTTTTTTGTACGTGTTGTGCTTTTGGTATGGAAGCCCTGAACCGCATGGTGAAAAAAAAAAAAAAAAAAAAAAAAAAAAAAAAAAACTTGGTAGGGAGGAAAAAAAAATCGAAAAGTTATCTCGTTATTTCAACATAATAAGTCGTTATAACAACATAATATCTCGTTATTTCAAGATATTAAGTCGTTATAACGACATAATATCTTGTTATTTCAACATAAGTCGTTATAACGACATAATATCTCGTTATTTCAAGATATTAAGTCGTTATAACGACATAATATCTCGTTATTTCAACATAAGTCGTTATAACGACATAATATCTCGTTATTTCAAGATATTAAGTCGTTATAACGACATAATATCTCGTTATTTCAAGATATTAAGTCGTTATAACGACATAATATCTCGTTATTTCAACATAATAAGTCATTATAACAACATAATAAGTCTTTATTTCAACATAATAACTCTTCATTATCTATCAAGTATGATAAAGGACATGCATTTAACAATGTCCCCAGTGGCGTAATGCTAAAGTATTGGACTGCCAGTCTAGCTTTTACTGCGATCGCCGCGGTTTCGAATCCGCCTTTTGCCGAGTTTGTTCTTCTCTAGTTTCACATCACATATCAAAAAAGGCATTTATTTTCAATAGAAATTAAAACAATGTTATAAAAGTGCAAATAACCTGCCTAACGAGTGTTTATTAACATTAAAAGTATGTATTGGGCAGGGTTAGCAGCATGTTCAATATTACCCACTAGAGGGCAGAATAACACAGGGAATCAATTAAAGAACGCAATAATAATGTTGAACTACTGTTACAATTTGGTGCTCCAAAATCCCAGAGGTTTATCATGGGAATTTGCGTTCATCCCAGGCTAACCTTTATTGAGGTTAAATTTATTAGACCATAGTAAATAAAACAATTTACAGTGCAAATGTCAGGGGTTTCAAACTTACAGCCCGGTGTCCAATCTGATTTGAACTATGATAAAACAGAGATGCACTAGTCCAGGGGCCAAAAATGTTTTTAAGCGTTTTTTTTTTTTTTTTTTTTTTTTTTATTATTATTATTATTATTCTGGGCTTGCAAACAAACTGCTCTGTAATATTTTCCCAAAATTTCATCTGTGTATTAATGAAGTATGTAAGCAGGACTTTAACACGCTGAATACGGACACAAAGAGAACAGACCCGCCAGCAGAGGAACTACTGTACCATGCACAAGCTCATTGTTCGCGAAAAATAGGGAGAATAATATAAATATTACAGTGGGATTGATATGAATATATCTCCGAAGGCAGCTGTTTTAAGAAAAAAATTGATGGCTTTTCCTCTTATCTCCATATAAAGTAGTAATATTCATTCAGTCCGTCTGCTGATTTTGTTATATGTAGCATAATTTCACAAAGCTAAAGTCAGACCAGACCTAGTTTTTGCTGTTAATCTTGAAATTATTCAGTAATTTAAATTAAAAACAACTGCTCATGTGCATAACATCTTTGACTATGATAAAAAATGCCTCTAATATCCAAATGCCAGTGTTTGCGTCTAATATCAAAGATATATTTGTTTAAGGCCAGTTTGGCCTGTGAAAAAATAAACAACAAATACATTTGATTTAAAAAAAATCTGCAACCAGTATCAGAATCTGGCCATGATAAATCAAAATAGTAAATAATCATAAAAATCGAATAGTCTTTTCACTGTAAAAAAAAACAAAAAAACAATGCAGTTTTCTTGCAAATTAATTTGTTGATGTTTAATATTAATGCAACTATCTGCACACTAAGGTTATTATAAGAAGAAGGTAATTTGGCCCACATATGGTTAATTTCTTTCCAGTCCGTCCCTCAAACTAAAATGAGTTTGACACCCCTACTGTAGATGCTATTTACACTAAGTGAAAATACTGATACATTCTATTTATACTAAATGACAATAGCAGCATTTTCACAATATGCTATTTATACTAGGTGAAATAGCGATATATTCTATTGACACCATGTAAAAGCAGCCTATCAGTTCTTTGCAAGAAGTGTAAATAGTATTTAGATGCTGTAGGCTAGTATTGGCAGATAATAATATCAGAGTGATTATATTTATTAAAATTATTAAATGGATGTTGCATTATTGGGAGAATAAAACCCCTCCACTTTCCACCAACCTCATACTCAATGAACACTTTTAATATTATTGAACACTTGTTCACATTTTATTTTCATTTTATTGAAAATGTTATTATGTTGAAATAACGAGATATTATATCATTATAACGACTTATTATGTTGAAATAACGAGATATTAGGTCGTTATAACAACTTATTATGTTGAAATAACGAGATATTATGTCTTTATAACGACTTAATATCTTGAAATAACGAGATATGTCGTTATAACGACTTGTTATGTTGAAATAACGAGATATTATGTCGTTATAACGACTTATTATGTTGAAATAACGAGATAACTTTTCAATTTTTTTTTCCTCCCTACCAAGTTTTTTTTTTTGTTTTGTTTTGTTTTTTTCACCATGCGGTTCAGGGCTTCCGTATTTTGGAGTATTATCTACTGAGAAAAGAAATTTAAAGTTTTTTTTATTTATTTATTTATTTATTTTTTTGTGCGTGTGTGTGAATCTGCTACCCAATAGAAGTTGACAATTAGAAGTTGATAGTGGAAGGTACCAAGATAATTGGGTTATTGAAGTGTGATCTAATGACTGAATATGTGATGTATTTTGAGTGAACTGAAAAAAAAAAAAAAAAAAAAAAGACACTTCCCCACCATCTTCAGGAGCTCAACATGATTTGCCTGGTTATCTCCCAACTCCTGGAAAAGAAATTCAGCATCTTACTGTGCAAGTACAAGGTAATTGGGACAACCTGTTTGACTTTATGATACAGCATGAGAAAGCTGTGAGTGAACTCACTCAAGGCAAAAAACAGCCACGTCTCATAGTGATAAACAACTCTGGGACCTGACTGCCAAAATGGAGGCCAACCAACAACAAATTCTCACCACATTAACTGCAACTAAGGCAGATTCATCTGATTCAGATCAGCTAGTCAGAGCCATGAAAGTGATGATCTCACAGGAACTAAAAAAAGTGGAGTCTACCTTGATTTCTGAAGTCTGTTTCATGGTGGATCAACTTCAGGTTGAACTTCAGAGAGACATCATCCACTGTGAAGGCCTCATCAACACGACAGCCAGTGGCACAGTTCCTGAACAAACCATCCTTACCGGTGTGATGAATATGATCCTCAACTGGATGGAACTGGAATAAATACTTTGAGTGTTGCGATCCCATCGTACTTATGATAGCTGCCTGAATCATAATAAAGCACTGTTTGCCAGCGGAGAACTGGACCCCCGACTAAGCCTGGTTTCTCCCAAGGTTTTTTTCTCCATTTTAACACCTGTTTGCCACCTGATGTCACCCGTTGGAGTTTGGGTTCCTTGCTGCTGTCGCCTTTGGCTTGCTTAGTTGGGGACACTTGACATTTGATATTCAACAGTGTTTTGATCTACCTGCATTGACACCATTGTATGCGAACTGAACTGAGCTGGATGATGACATCACTGTTTACTCCAGTGCTGATATAGATAAATTAACTAAATTAATAACTATTGATTCTTTCATTGGAATGAATCAGTACTGAATTTACTTAAGATGGATACTGACACCATTTTCTTTAAGAGCTGCTGTGTAGACAAAATTATATACTAGTTGTCACTGTAAAGCTGCTTTGACACAATCTGCATTGTAAAAAGTGATATATAAATAAAGGGGACTTGACATCAGAGATACATATAAGAATCTTCAAACAGATCATGAGCAGCTCTCCACTGAATGCAATCAGTGCATCACTCAGATCGACAAGCTTGCAACACAATAAATGAACTTCAAACAAACATGGCAAAAGACAAGCAGCAAGAAAAGGAAATGGCTGATCAGAAAAGTAAAGGGGTACATCCACCACCTATTGCCACACTTACCACAATCCCATCAGCACTAGTCCCAGAGTGTCCTCCTATTCCTGCTGGGAAAAGTGACCATTTAAAGTTGACCTTTCCCACATTTGGAAGACCATCCGATGATGGTGATCCTTTGCTCTACCTTACACGGTTTCAGGACTTTTTGGCATTGCACCCACTTGCAGAGAGTGACATCCTGGCAACCTTCCACAGCGTACTCCATGGCACTGCACATGACTGGTGGGAGGTCGCCCGATCTTCAGTCATGACATGGAATGATTTCAAGACTGCTTTCCTCTCAGCTTTCCTCTCTGAAGACTACGAAGATGAGCTGGCTGAAAGAGTCCGCAAAAGATATCAAGGAGAGAGAGAGAAACCATCAGAGATTCCACATTTACATATCGTGCTCTCTACAGAAGAGGGAAACCTTCCCTAACTGAAATGGTCAAAATGATTCTCAAATAAATAAAACCTTACCTTACCTCACCAGTCAGCTACGTAAGTTGGGTGAGCACTGTGGAAGAAGAAAGACCATTAGCAGCAACTGCAATATGAAAGGTGTATGAGCAGAAAATCATCACATGAAGTAACTCAAAAATCCATCAGTAATAAAACCACTGTTCAGCCCCAAGTGCAATGTTGGAGATGTAAGGGAGATCACTCACCTGGATGTTGTCCGCTTTATGTCAACGCCAACCCATCATCAAAACAGCAACATCCTTTCACCAGTCAACGGTCATTTCATTCCCGTAAGTCTGGAAGTCAAGCAACAAATATTTTGTGACTGCTACAACAAATATAATCTTGTCCACTTCCAAGAAACCACCCTCTACACCAAAACCTGTTTCTCCTGCTATCATCCCATAGCAGCTGTTCCAGTCTGCTTCAGTGGTTGGTCTGGAAAGGAGTGGACACAAGGGCCATCTACACCATGATCCATGACAGTCTGTGGCAAAAGCTCTCTCCGCAAGAGAGCTTCCAACCTTCGTCTCTCGGTCCACTGTATTTAGCTAATGGGGATGCAGAGGTTCCCTTGGGATTAGTGTTGTTTTTGGCGTTTTAGTTTTAGTCTAGTCTTTGTGTCAAGCTGTCATTTTAGTTTTTATTAGTTTTAGTCACGTTCATACTCTTTTTAGTCTAGTCAAGTTTCACTTGTTAAAATGTCTGAGCATTTTAGTCTTATTTTAGTCAGATTTATCCATGACTATTTTAGTCTAGTTTTAGTCGACGAAAACTGATGACATTTTAGTCTAATTTTAGACTAGAAAATTTTATTTTAGTCTCTTTTTAGTAATACAATTCTATTTAACCCAATCAATATAGTATAGTACCTAGTAGTATAGACGAAACCAAAATTTTCTTTTAGCCAAACCCATTTTAAGCAAGGTTATCTTATTATATTGTTTCCTACATCATATAGATAATATCTTATAATGCCTTGACATGTCTCTTATCCATTTTAGACCCAAAGGCTTTTATAGAGTTTTTATAGAGACAAACACAAAAGTAAAGACTCATAACTCCAAAACTGTAGCAAGGAGAGTTAAAAGATAGGTATCATTTGATAGAACACTTTTAAATGTTTTACAAAATATAAATTACATTACATTTGGACATTTTCATGCTGAAAAACTGCTGATAAAAGACAATAATATATATGTCAGGTTGGGTGGGTGGGAAGGAGCGAGGACTCAATTGCAGGAAGAAAGAGGGCTTTTATTAATAATGAAATAAAACAAAAACACAACAAAAACAACCCCGAGGGGGAAAACAGACTAACTTAAACTTGACTTGACTTGACTTGACAGGGACTTGACTTGACTAGGCTTGATGACACACAAGGAGAAATACGACATAATAAATGACAACGAACCAGCACAGGACTGCAAACACAAGGAGAATAAATAGGAGAGCAAACAAGGCAGGTAATGAGGGAGGACAGGTGGGGCAAATCAACCAATAATGAGGTAACAAGGTGGGCGGGGTCAAGACAATAGACATGAGAGCACATGGCACAAAGAAACACATAACAAGCCATGTGCTCACATCAAACAAAACAAAGACACAAGCACATGGCCAATGAAGACAAATCACAAGCCATGTGCTTACACAAGACGAGACATGAACACGCAACTATGAGAGAACCCATAAGTCACGTGTTCACACAAAACGAAACATGAGAGCACGCAGCCCATGAAACACAGACTGCGTGCTACTCAACACAAGACAAAAACATGAAAGCACGCGGCAGGTGGAAATAACCTGACAATACAAGAGACAAAACATGAGACAAGAGCGCACGGCAAGTGAAAGTACACATAAACCGTGCGCTCACAATAAAGACAGGACTGGGAGCGCGAGTGTCCGAATCCCAACACGAAACCGAAACCAAACTAGACACGAGTGCCGGGATCCGAACGCCACGCTCCCAACATGAAACAAGGCACGCAGACCAGAGAGCGCACAGCCCCGAGAACACTCGAGACCGTACGCTCACACAAAAACACGACAAGAACGGGAGTGTCAGAGCTCTGTCACAAAACCAAGATATAAGCAAGACTGAAGTGAAAGAAACCCTGACACTACCCCCCCTCTAAAGGGACGCCACCTGGCGTCCCTACGAGGGGCACAAGACAAACATGACAACATACACGACACAAGACAAAAAACACACCAACAAGACAACATGACAGACATCAGAACACAAAGACAAAGAGGGGAGGGAGGAAGGGGAGCCAAGTCAGTCAACAAAACAAAAACAGATTGTCTTAAGGAAACCAGGGAGGGACGGGAGGGTTGAGCCAGGGAGGCTCAGGCAGGTCTGGGGTCCCAGCTGAGGGCCAGGGAGGAGCTGGAGGGACAGACCAGGGCGGGACCGGCGGGACAGACCAGGGCGGGACCGGCGGGACCGGCGGGACAGACCACGGCGTGACCGGCGGGACAGACCAGGGTGGGACCGGCGGGACAGTCCAGGGCGGGACCGGCGGGACAGACCAGGGCGGGACAGACCAGGGCGGGACCGGCGGGACAGACCAGGGCGGGACAGACCAGGGCGGGACCGGCGGGACAGACCAGGGCGGGACAGACCAGGGCGGGACCGGCGGGACAGACTAGGGCGGGACCGGCGGGACAGACCAGGGCGGGACAGACCAGGGCGGGACCGGCAGGACAAACCAGGGCGGGACAGACCAGGGCGGGACAGACCAGGGCGGGACAGACCAGGGCGGGACCGGTGGGACAGACCAGGGCGGGACCGGCGGGACAGACCAGGGGGGCTTCAGCTGGTCTGGGGTCCTGGCTGAGGACCAGGGCGGTACTGGAGGGACCATCCAGGCAGGCTCCAGCAGGGCAGACAGCTTGGCAGGCGGCGGCAGGGCAAGGTGCTCGGGCGGCGCCGGCAGGGCAGACTGCTGGGGCGGCGCCGGCAGGGCAAGGGGCTCGGGTGGCGCCGGCAGGGCAAGGCGCTTGGGTGTCACAAGAATGGCCTCTGGGGTTGGAGCGGGCTCACAGGCTGGAGCGGGCTCAGGAGCGGACTCACGGGCTGGAGCGGGCTCTGGAGCGGACTCACTGGCTGGAGCGGGCTCTGGGAAGGCCTCCGGGCCTACAGCGGGCTCTGGGAAGGCCTCCGGGCCTACAGCGGGCTCTGGAAAGGCCTCCGGGCCTACGGCGGGCTCTGGAAGGGCCTCCGGGCCTGAAGCGGGCTCTGGAAAGGGTTCTGGGCCTGAAGCGGGCTCTGGAAAGGCCTCCGGGCCTGAAGCGGGCTCTGGAAAGGGTTCCGGGCCTGAAGCGGGCTCTGGAAAGGCCTCCGGGCCTGAAGCGGGCTCTGGAAAGGCCTCCGGGCCTGAAGCGGGCTCTGGAAAGGCCTCTGGGCCTTGAGGGTTGGAGGAAGGCTTCTTTCTCCTCTTCCTCCTCTTGTGAGGGTGAGGCAGTGGCACTGAGCCTACCTCCTCTGTGGGCGCTGCAGCTTCTTTGGTCAGCTCTGAGGGTGCTGCAGCATCCTTGGTCGCCTCGGGGGAGACTGCAGCGGTCACAGCCACCACTGGAGAGGCTGCAGTGCGTTCAGCCACCTCTGGGCAGGTGGCAGATGAGGCTGACCTGTTCTTCCTCCTCCTCCCTCTCCCCGAAGAGGTCATCGGAGGACTGGGGACCTGGCAGCTTGTGAGGGGAATGGGAGGTGGACCAAGAGGGGGAAGGCCACCTTCTTCTCCGCGATTGTATACATACCCCACAAACTGCCAGAAAGACAAAATCCCCAGCATTCCCATCTCCCAGGCGCTGACGGGCTCATTAAGGCTGCTGTTGAAAATGTCCTTGAGTGCTGCGTCGCTGATGTTGAGCCCCTCCGCTGTGAACACGAACAGGTGAGCAAACTCCTTCACGCTGGCTCCCCCTTGCTGAAGAGAAAGGAGCTTGCTGTGCTGATCCACCATCAGCTGAGCGGAGGGGCTGGGAGATGGGAAAAGGAAGATGCCCATCCTTCTGCTGAGTCCTGTAAGTGCTGGTTCGTTCTGTCAGGTTGGGTGGGTGGGAAGGAGCGAGGACTCAATTGCAGGAAGAAAGAGGGCTTTTATTAATAATGAAATAAAACAAAAACACAACAAAAACAACCCCGAGGGGGAAAACAGACTAACTTAAACTTGACTTGACTTGACAGGGACTTGACTTGACTAGGCTTGATGACACACAAGGAGAAATACGACATAATAAATGACAACGAACCAGCACAGGACTGCAAACACAAGGAGAATAAGTAGGATACAATACAAGAGACAAAACATGAAACAAGAGCGCAAGAGCGCACGGCAAGTGAAAGTACACATAAACCGTGCGCTCACAATAAAGACAGGACTGGGAGCGCGAGTGTCCGAATCCCGACACGAAACCGAAACCAAACTAGACACGAGTGCCGGGATCCGAACGCCACGCTCCCAACATGAAACAAGGCATGCAGACAAGAGAGCGCACAGCCCCGAGAACACTCGAGACCGTACGCTCACACAAAAGCACGACAAGAACGGGAGTGTCAGAGCTCTGTCACAAAACCAAGAAATAAGCAAGACTGAAGTGACAGAACCCTGACAATATATATATATATATATATATATATATATATATATATATATATATATATATATATATATATATATATATATATATATACTGTTATGATATAGACACGGAGGCAGAGATAAAAGCAATCCAGGTGAGCTTTATCGAACAATATGTGGAACACAGAGTGATAATGGCTGTTATCAGGTTCTTGAGAGATGAATATAAAGTAATACTGTCCTTGTGTGGTTTGTGGATCCAGGAGTTGAGCAGAGATGGAGGGAGACGTTGGAGACACTCACACACACAGAAGGGTAAGCACACGAAGGGACCAGGAGACGAAGGAGAAGAAGGAGATCGCTGGAGCAGGTAAGTATGTCGATGGGGAGTCCTTAAGGTAAGCATATACATGGAGTAGTGCAAACGAGACCGGACAGTGAGTGTGTGTGAGAGTGGTGGCTTTGTAGTGCTGGTGATTGCAGAGTGAATGAGGTGCAGGTGGCGGTGATTAATATGCTGGTGATTGAGTGCGTGGGTACTGTGGTGAGGTGGAGCCTGGCGTGTCTGTGACAGTACCCCCCCTCCCACGGCCCGCTCCTGAGGGCCGCGGACCCCGACGTCGTGGTGGTCTTCCCCTGGGTCGCGGGGCAGGTCTGTCAGGATGGTTGGTATGGAAGTTCTGTAACAGAAGAGGATCAAGGATATCATTCCTGGGAACCCATGAGCGTTCTTCGGGACCATAGTCCTCCCAGTCCACGAGGTACTCGAGTTTACCACCACGGCGCCGGGAATCCAAGATCTCGTGGACCACGTAGGCTGTGCCGTCCTCTAGGAGAAGTGGAAGGGGGGGCTCGGCGGCTGCCACGTCAGGCTCTGTGGAGGGAACAACAGAAGGGTGGTGAGATTTGAGTAGAGATACGTGAAATGTAGGATGGATTCTACTATACTGTGCCGGGAGTTGGAGACGATAGGTGACGGGGTTGATCTGCCGAAGGATGGTGAACGGGCCAATGAAGCGGGGACTCAGCTTTTTGCAGGGCAGACGCATCCTGATGTCCCGGGTGGACAGCCAGACCTTCTGCCCCGGCTGGTAGACAGGAGCCTCGGAGCGTCGAAGGTCGGCTGCCATCTTGCGTCTGCGCAGGGCCCTCTGCAGCTGGTGGTGAGCTGAGTCCCACACCCTCTCGCTCTCCCGGAACCAGTAGTCGACTGCCGGAACGTTGGAGGGTTCCCCGTCCCAGGGGAACATCGGGGGTTGGTAGCCGAGTACGCACTGGAAGGGTGTTAGTCCCGTTGAGGCTTGGCGGAGAGAGTTCTGTGCGTACTCGGCCCAACCCAGGTACTGGTTCCAGGAGTTCTGGTGGCCGTGACAGAAGGTACGCAGGAAGCGGCCGATCTCCTGGATCTTCCGTTCCGTCTGCCCGTTCGACTGAGGATGGTATCCAGACGATAGGCTGACGGTCACACCCAGGAGGGAGAAGAAGGCTTTCCAGACGTGTGAGACAAACTGGGGTCCTCTGTCGGAGACGATGTCTTCAGGTAATCCATAATAGCGAAAAACATGATTAAACATTAGTTCTGCGGTGGTCATGGCGGTAGGTAGACCCTCCAGGGGTATCAGACGGCAGGACTTTGAGAAGCGGTCCACCACCACCAGGATGCATGTGTGACCGTCAGACTCGGGGAGATCGGTGACGAAGTCCACTCCCAGGTGTGACCAGGGTCTCTCAGGAACGGGCAGAGGAAAGAGCTTGCCGGTGGGAAGATGGCGTGGGCTCTTGGAGATGGCGCACTCCCTGCAGCCCTGCACGTACCTCCTGACGTCGTTGGCCATGTTGGGCCACCAGAAGCGTTGTTTGAGCAACGAGAGGGTCTCCTTGACCCCCGGGTGACCAGTGCCAAGTGAAGAGTGGATGCTGTGCAGGAGTGGAGTGCGACGTGCCCGTGTGATGTATTGCAAGCCTTGGGGGCAACCCGGCGGAGTGCGTGTGGAGGCATTGGCAGAGGGAATAGTTTCTTCGGACCACTGGATGGGGTTCACGAAGATGGACTCCGGCAGAATGGTATCAGGCTTTTCGGGCTTTTCCTCAGGAGCATAGAGGCGAGATAGGGCGTCAGCTTTCGTATTCTTAGAACCTGGACGGTAGGAGATGGAGAAGTTGAATCTAGAGAAAAACATAGCCCAGCGAGCTTGGCGAGGGTTGAGTCTCTTAGCGGCCTTCAGATATTCGAGGTTTTTGTGATCAGTGAGAACTTGAAACGGGTGAGTGGCTCCCTCCAACCAATGCCTCCACTCCTCAAGGGCAAGCTTGACGGCCAAGAGTTCGCGGTCACCGATGTCGTAGTTGACCTCCGCCGGGTTGAGTTTGCGGGAGAAGAAGGCGCATGGATGGAGTCTACTTGGTGTCCCCTGCTGCTGTGAAAGGACCGCTCCCACTCCGGTGGTAGATGCGTCCACCTCAACGATGAACGGGAGGTCCGGGTTAGGGTGGACGAGGAGGGGAGCGGTGGTGAAGGCTTTCTTCAGGGTCTCAAAGGCATTGGTGGCTTGTGGAGACCAGGACAGAGACTTGGGCTGGTGACGGAGTAGGTTGGTGAGTGGACTGACGATAGTGCTGTAATTCTTGATAAACCGGCGATAGAAATTGGAGAAGCCTAGGAATCTTTGGAGCTCTTTGATAGTGGTAGGAGTGGGCCAGGACTGTATGGCGGAGACCTTCCCCTCGTCCATCCGGATGCCACTGTGATCAATCACGTACCCCAGGAACTGGACGGAGGGTTGATGAAATTAGCATTTTTCCGCCTTGAGGAAGAGATGAAACTGCCGTAAGCGCTGGAGGACCTCCGCAACGTGGTGGCGATGTTCGGCCAAGCTCCGGGAGTAGATGAGGATGTCATCTATATAAACCAGAACGGACTTATGGAGAAACTCCCGGAGCACCTCGTGGATGAAATCCTGGAATACGGAGGGGGCGTTGACCAGGCCATACGGCATCACGAGGTATTCGTAGTGTCCTGTGGGCGTGACAAAGGCGGTCTTCCACTCGTCCCCCTCACGTATCCGGATGAGGTTGTACGCGCTGCGGAGGTCCAACTTGGTGAACACAGTGGCACCGCGGAGATGTTCCAGGGCCGCTGGGACGAGGGGAAGTGGATAGCGGAACTTTATGGTGATCTTGTTGAGGGCACGGTAATCGATGCAGGGCCTCAAGCCTCCGTCCTTCTTTGCCACGAAGAAGAAGCTTGAAGCAGCAGGGGAAGTAGACGGGCGGATGTAACCTTGTTCGAGTGCCTCCTTGATGTATTCCTCCATGGCCTTCTCCTCCGGTATGGACAGGGGGTATATGCGTCCCCTGGGCACTGGTTCACCCGGCAGCAGATCAATGGCGCAGTCCCATGGCCGGTGTGGAGGAAGCTTGGAGGCGCGTTGCGGGCAGAAAACGTCACTGAAGGGGGCGTAGTCCGGGGGGACATCCACGGAGCGCTTCTCAACAGGACTCTCGATGGACGTGGCGTTCACGAGAAGAGGCTTGGAGAGTGGAGATTTCGGAACAGGAAGCGCTGGGAAGCAGTCTGGGAAGCAGTGATCGCCCCACTTCAGGACTTCGCCCGTGCGCCAGGAGATGTTGGGGTTGTGTTGTTCCAGCCATGGGCGCCCTAGAACCACGTCAGCGGTGGATTCCTCCAGAACCAGCAAATGGATGTGTTCAGTGTGCAAGATTCCGATGCTGAGTTGAAGTGGACCCACGCAGTGACGGATGTGTCTGCGGCTTAGGGGTTTGCCCGTGATGGAGTGGATTTGATAGCTCGTCGGTGAAGGAGAGATCTTGAGGTTGAGTTGTCTACAGAGGGTGCCTGAGATGAAGTTTCCGGCTGACCCTGAATCAAGGAGCGCCACCACTGGAACAGAGATGTTAGCAGCAGTAAGGGTTACAGTTGTAGTGAGTGGTTTCATTTTCTGAATGGAGGGAAATATTGCACTCACCACGGGTCGAGGAGGACGTATTGGGCATGTGGAGAGATTGTGCCCCATAGTCCCGCAATAGAGACAGAGATTCAGGGCCAGCCTTCTTTGTCTTTCATTAGGAGTGAGACGAGAATGATCGATTTGCATGGGTTCTGTGGCTGGTTCTGGGGAGCTGACGGGTTCAGATCGACGGAGGAGGTTGGTGATGGGTGACTGGCCCTGGTGTTCTTGAATACACGACTGCATACGGGACCCCACGCGGATGGCGAGTTGGATGAAGCGTTCTAATCCCATGGAGTCCTCGTATGCAGCGAGATGCAGCCGCACGGAGGGTTCCAGCCCCTGACGGAACGTGGTGATGAGGGCTTGCTCGTTCCATCCGCTGGTGGCGGCTAGCGTTCGAAACTGCAAGGCATATTCGTTAACAGAGAGGTTTCTTTGCTTTAGATTGTAAAGTTTCTCACCAGTCGTGGAATCAGTCAAAGGCTTCCCAAATACTTCCCGGAAGTGGGAGACGAACGCCGAATAGGATTGGACGACTGGGCCTTTCTGGGTCCATAGCGAATCTGCCCATTGCAGAGCCTTCCCTTGCAGTTGTGAAATAATGAACGCTATTTTAGCCGTGTCTGTGGTGTAGAGGTGCGGCTGCATCTCCAGGACCAGTTCGCATTGGAGAAGGAATCCGCTGCATTCCTCCGCCGATCCAGAGTAGGGCGCCGGTTTGGCCATGGGACTGGCGGTGAATGCAGGTGAAGGAGCGGTGCTGGTGGGTGCGGAGACAGTCGTGTTGAGGGATGACGATGTTGAGGGCTGTGGTGTGAGTGCTCGACGCAGCACGTCCACGAGTTCCTGGAATGGATCGTCGGTACTCATGCCGTTAAGTTGTTATGGTCCGGTCTTCTGTTATGATATAGACACGGAGGCAGAGATAAAAGCAATCCAGGTGAGCTTTATTGAACAATATGTGGAACACAGAGTGATAATGGCTGTTATCAGGTTCTTGAGAGATGAATATAAAGTAATACTGTCCTTGTGTGGTTTGTGGATCCAGGAGTTGAGCAGAGATGGAGGGAGACGTTGGAGACACTCACACACACAGAAGGGTAAGCACACGAAGGGACCAGGAGACGAAGGAGAAGAAGGAGATCGCTGGAGCAGGTAAGTATGTCGATGGGGAGTCCTGAAGGTAAGCATATACATGGAGTAGTGCAAACGAGACCGGACAGTGAGTGTGTGTGAGAGTGGTGGCTTTGTAGTGCTGGTGATTGCAGAGTGAATGAGGTGCAGGTGGCGGTGATTAATATGCTGGTGATTGAGTGCGTGGGTACTGTGGTGAGGTGGAGCCTGGCGTGTCTGTGACATATACATTATAATTTTTCATTTTTTTTATTTGACATGGAATAACTCAGGAAGGTACGGAGCCCCTAAAGGGACGTGATGGTGGAAAAAAAAAAAAAAAAAATTAGGAAGGAAGGACATTTTAAGTGCTGGTGGAAAAAAAATTTGGGATGGGAGGATTTTTTTTTTTTTTTTTTTTTATCTTTTGCATTCCCTCGCAAAGATGTTTGCGTTCCCTCGCAAAGTTATAATCATTCCCTTGCTGTGAGCTCGGACAAACATTTCCTCTTTAATGTCCCGTGTGTTGGCAGTAGTGTTTCAGTTAGTAACATACATTAATAATGCACACAAATAATGCGCAGCTCTTAGAGTTTGAACTTGTTGGACTCAAATATCCTAGACCCTTCCTATCGGAACATTCCACACAAATTCTTGTCCAAGCTCTTGTTCTATCCAGACTGGACTACTGTAATGCTCTCTTGGCTGGCCTTCCAGCATGCACTATCAAGCCTCTGCAACTGATCCAGAATGCTGCAGCAAGACTGGTCTTCAACGAACCGAAGAGAGCGCACGTCACTCCTCTCTTCGTCAGTCTGCACTGGCTGCCAGTAGCTGCTCGCATCCAGTTCAAGGCTCTGATGTTTGCCTACAGAACGACCGCTGGCTCTGCACCGCTATACCTTAACTCACTACTTCAGACTTACGCGCCCTCCAGAAACCTGTGTTCTGCAAGTGAACGGCGCCTTGTGGTGCCATCACATAGGGGCACAAAATCACTCTCACGGACCTTCTCCGGGACTGTTCCTGGCTGGTGGAATGACCTACCATGCTCTATCCGAGCAGCTGAGTCTCTAGCCATTTTCAAAAAAATGCTAAAGACGTATCTTTTTCGTCAGCACTTGACCCAGTAGTAGTAGTAGCACTTACCTTGACTAATATTCTTCTCCTATCTGTGTATTTATTTTAAAAAAATAATAATAATAATAATTTGCTATGAGCACTTTACTGACATAACTGTGACTTCACTCAGCACTTACATACTGTTGTTCTCATATTGATTTGATTGATTCTACTACTGTCATTTGTAAGTCGCTTTGGATAAAAGCGTCTGCTAAATGACTAAATGTAAATGTAAATGTAAATATAACGAAATGCAGTCAGTGCTATAAATCAAGCAGTTCAGTAAAGTTGGCAATATATTCACAGATTCGAGCTTCCCGGATTAATAACTCGTGAGCTAAACGTTGTTAAAACACATATGCAGCTACTTCCAATCATAGTAACCTAGACAACAAGCTACAACAACCCAATTTTCATCAAATGTGCTTTATAATAAATTGGTCTCTATGAGCAAGGGACCGTCTGAAAAGTGCAAAACCCAAAACCCTTTTGCTCATTTTATATTATGAAAAATACTCAATAACTTCACTGTAGCACACTGTACTGTCACCAAAGAACGCAAAGTTTCTCGGGGGAACACAAAAGATTTGAAAAATTTTGAAAATTTCGTTCCTTCCTAATATTTTTTCCACCACCACGTCCCTTTAGGGGCTCCATAGGAAGGCAATAAGATCAGAGAAATTATTTTTTGGTGATGCTCTCCTACATGTGAGCTGCATCTTTTTCAGATTTTGTGGTGATAAAGTGTTATTCATTTTTACGCAGCTAGATGGTGCCCACGGGCGGTAAACTCCGGTTTAGAGGCACTTCTCAGCACTCATTAGGAGTTTTTCGAAATGGTTAGATGCATTAAAAAGCTTCTAAGCTTTAAGATGATACCTATTTTGTGTTATTCCACATTGGAAAACGAACATGGATGAGTCCAGGAACATTGGATACACAATGCATCCAGGAAAGATGAGAGACATGTTTTTAGCCAAGTATGTTAAATCATTCCGTGAGTAATATCTTGTGATCAACACAATATATTATGTTGATTTTGGATTCATTTTAATTGTAAGAATCTGCTTTAAATAATGATGTGCATTTTTCATTAAGTTATGAGCACATCAAATCTACATATTTACCTACATATCGGTTCCTTTCTCTATGTCAGAGGAAGTGATGTCGACTGCGTCTGCGCAGTGCGACCTGATGTAGCCCCTGAAGTGAGACACAGGAAAGAGAAATACTGCAAAATAATAATAATAACGCAACTAAAAACATTATAACATTTCATCTCGTCTTGTTTTGGTTAAAGAAAATGAAGAGATATTTTAGCGTAGTTTTTATTTTGTGAACCACATTTAGTCTTGTTTTTATTCGTCAACAATATTGCATTATACATTCAATTATCGTCATCGTCACATGACCAGCATTTACGTTGCGTCTCATCTCATTTTCATCATGTGATAAAGGTTCGTTGATGACGATATTTAGTCATAATTTTCGTTGACGAAAGCAACACTACTTGGGATGGCTTCAGTTACAAATTCACATTCACAACAAAACTTTCACTTTACTGTCCTTTTCCCTAAGGCTCTTGTCTATGCTGTAGTTCTGGAACTGGATTTCATCTTTTTCAGTGGCCTGCAAATCAATGTAATTGACAAAAAATATTAATTTATGTCTACACCACAAGAAGATCATCCATTTCAACCAGGCAATGCAAATGTTCCTGATATCAATCCTCAACGCCAAAAGACAGGACAACATGCAAAGATTTTTAACCAAAGCCTCTGACTGTTAAGTTCTATTCCTCTGCCGTAATCTGTATGCCGCTCATCACCACTTGTCAGTACAGATACACAAACTTTAATTGACAGGGCTGTGAGTGAAATTCACTCACCCCCTGCTGAAAAAAAATACACTGAAGAATCATGGAGTCCAACCCTCAAGTGTGTTCTCTTCAACCAGGTCATACTAATGTCCTCCAACACACTATTTACACACAGCATCAACTTGTGGAGATGTTGAATGCAGGAATTGTGGCTCACACTCTGGCTGGTCCTCACATGTTGTTCTGGTTCTGAAGAAAGATTGCAGCCTTAGATTTTGAGTTGACTACTGTAAGCTCAATGCCATCACAGAGAGTGATGCTTACCCACTTCTCAACATCACTGAGATCCTTGAATCGCTCTCTGGAGCAGACATCTTTTCAACAACTGACCTCAACGGCAGCTATTGGCAGGTGGCCATGGACCCCCAGAGTAAACCAAAGACGACATTCATCACTCCATCTGGGCTCTTCCACTTTAATGTCATGCCCTTTGGGTTGAAAATGCACCTGCAAAATTCCAATGTTTAATGGAGACCGTATTGGGAGAGCTATGGGAAAACATCTGCTTTGTATACATTGACTACAGTATATTATCATATATTTATCCTCTGTAGCTCAGCACTTCAAGGACCTCCAAACTGTTTTCCATAGACTGCAAGATGCAGGATTGACCATAATCCTTAAAAAGAGCAAGTTCTGCTTTAAAGAACTTACACTCCTGGGACATGTTGTTAGTCTCAATGGTATTACGGCAGACTCATCCAGATTGGAGGCTATTCGATCCTACCTTGTGCCACGGAACATCAAAGAGGTCCGATGTTTTCTTGGATTAGCGGGATAGTATCACCATTTCGTCCCAGATTTTTCCAAGATCGTGGACCCATCAATGCACTGAAAAAGAAATTACATCCTTTTCACTGGTCACCTCAATTCCAGGAAGCTTTTGAAAAATTGAAGTCATTGCATACGCAATCTGCACCCTTAACAAATCTGAATCAAACTATTCTGCTACTGATTAAGTGTGCCTAGCAGTCGTATGGGCACTTGAAAAATGGCAGCATTACTTGGAGCATAAGATGTTCACCATAGTCTATCTATGTATTAATAAGATAAGATAAGATAAGATAAGATAAGATAAGATAAGATAAGATAAGATAAGATAAGATAAGATAAGATAAGATAAGATAAAACCTTTATTCGTCCCACAGTGGGGAAATTTCTTTGTTACAGCAGCATGAAAAAGAAAATAAAAAATAAGTGCAAATATATGAAAGAATAAACGAATAAGACATACTATAATATTACAAGTGTATACACAACACAATATATAAGTACAGATGAGGAAAAGTACGTATTGCAGGTTGTATTGCACATAGGTGGTATTGCACATATTGCAGGTAATATTGCACGTATTACAAATAATATTGCACCCAGTAGTATTATTAAATAATAGAACAGTAAAAACAGTAACTATTACACCATTGAACAGTAATAGCAGTGTGTATTTTGGGTAATGGTTCATTGGGAACAGCTTTTGTTGTACAGTCTAATAGCAGCAGGGAAAAAAGACCTTCTGTATCGCTCCTTCAGACACCTAGGATGTAACAGTCTGTCACTGAAGGAGCTGCTCAACGAAGTAACATTTTCATACAGGGGATGGGAGGCGTTCTGCAGTAATGATGATAGTTTTGCTACCATGCTCCTTTCTCCCACCTCCTGTACAGTGTCCAGGGGAATCCCCAGAGCTGGCCTTCCTGATCAGCTTGTCTAGTCTCTTCCTGTCTGCAGTAGAGATGCTGCTACACCAGCAGACCACTCCAGAGAATATGGCTGATGCCACAACAGAGTCAAAAAAGGTCTTCAGTAGCTCTCCCTGCACTCCAAAAGACCTTAGTCTCCTCAGCAGAAAGAGTCTGCTCTGCCCTTTCTTATAGATTGCCTCAGTGTTGTCTGTCCAGTCCAGTTTATTGTTTAGGTGAACACCCAGGTATTTGTAAGAGTCCACTCTCCCAATGTCCTTTCCCTGAATGTTTACTAGTGGAAGTGATGAAGTGCGTTTGTGCCTACGGAAATCCACCACCAGTTATTTGTTTTCCCCGCATTTATCTGGAGGCAGCTCCGTTGGCACCAGTCCACAAAGTTCTGTATAAGTCCTCTGTACTCTCTGTCATCATCATTCGTAATCAGACCGACGATGGCAGAGTCATCAGAGAACTTCTGTAGGTGAGAGGTTGCTGAGTTAAACATGAAGTCTGCAGTGTATATGGTGAAGAGAAACGGGGCAAGAACCGTTCCCTGCGGGGCTCCGGTGTTGCAGACAATCATGTCAGACTCACAGTCACGAGTCCTCAGATACTGTGGTCGGTCTGTGAGGTAGTCCAGTATCCAGGCTGACAGATGATGGTCCACTCCCATGTACACCATCTTATCCCTCAGGAGCACAGGTTGGACGGTGCTAAAAGCACTAGAGAAGTCAAAAAACATGACTCTCACAGTGCTCCCAGCCTTTTCCAGGTGTGAAGTAGCCCGATTTAGGAGGAAGATGACTGCGTCTTCCACTCCAATGCCAGGTTGGTAGGCAAACTGAAGTTGATCCACTGATGGGATCACCAGATGTCGGAGATGAGTGAGCACCAACCACCAACCAATGTCTTCATCAGATGGGAGGTCAGTGCTACTGGTCGTTAGTCCCCAAAGTCTTTTGGGCGTGACATCTTTGGAACAGGCACCACGCAGGATGTTTTCCATAGCTGTGGCACCTTCCCCAGCTTCAGGCTCAGGTCAAACATGGGGGGGATGGGTGGAGTTAGGTATGTTGTGAAATGATTGTGAGCTGATAGCTGTGCAGAGAGAGATGGGGCTGGAGCTGCTTGCTGTGAAAGCAGAGAAGGGGGATTGCAGCAGGGGGGACTGGATGGGGGCAGGGGAGGGTAGCTGATCAAATCTGTTAAAGAATAGATTAAGATCATTCACCCACTGCTGGTCACCCTCAGCCTGAGAGCTGGACTCCTTATGACCAGTAATGGTTTTGAGCCCCTTCCACACACCGCTGACGTTGTTTTGCTGCAGCTGATCCTCCATCTTCCTCCTGTAGCATGATTTTCCTTCCCTGATCTTCTTTCTGAGTTCTCTCTGGGCAGTTTTCAGCTCTTTCTTCTTTCCCGATTTAAAAACCCTCTTCTTCTCTTTAAGGAGAGTCTTTATATCAGGGTTAATCCACGGTTTGTTTTTGGGAAAACACCATACAGTCCTGGTGGGTACAGTATTCTCCACACAGAAATTAATGTAGTCCGTAATACAGTCTGTTAAACTGTCAATATCCTCCCCATGTGGATTGCACAATTCCTCCCACATAGTTGTTTCAAAACAGTCTTTCAGAGCCTCATCGGTCTCATCAGACCATGTCGTCACTGTGCGGGAGGTAGCTGGTTGCCTGCATACAAGGGGTTTGTACACAGGTAGGAGATGAACCAGGTTGTGATCCGATCTTCCCAAGGGGGGGAGGGGTGTTGATGTATAGGCCTCCTTTGAGTTTGCATAAAATAAATCCAGTGTTTTAATGTCTCTGGTGTGGCATGAAACATACTGAGTGAATGTGGGCAGAGTGGAGGATGGAGGGGCATGATTAAAATCTCCAGAGATAATGAGAAGGGCATTTGGACTTTGTATTAACCCTTTCGCACGTAAGTTTCAAATATTCTGGCTGACCCCCCAGCGTGAGTTTTTTAAGGCGACCGTTATTTAGCACGTATCACTTTATGGTTTCCATGGTGACGCGTCATTGCTTGTTATGTGACACACCGCAGCACTGTATGAATGATGATCTGCTTTCATTTAATTTTTCCTTTTTATTCAAAATATTCACAAATTTGTTAACTATTGCATGAAATATCTAATATTCCGATTGCCAAATATGTGCAAGTGGATGTGTTTTGCTGTTTAAACACCTTTATAACGATCGCGTTAGTTGAGCCATATGAGCGATGGGCGCCGCCATGTTAGTTTGCACCGCGCAAAGAATCAGATCTGTTGGATTTACAAGCCGTGAATTTATCCACTTCTCCCGAAATACATGAAAGTAAGTGTGCCGGTGAACTGGGGAACAATAGAGTAAGCTTTTAAGTTACTTTCACAATGTATATCTGATATGAATTAAACGTGTTGTCAAGTTATAATAGAAAGGGTTGTTATTTCCTCTTCTATAGACATCATTGTGTATTTTACAAACTCTAAATATATTGTTTTGTTAGTACTCATGTGCATTTAAATGTCTGAAACCTGAAATGAACATTATTTGGTTGAAAACACTGCATATATGTGATATGAAAAGCGCTGCGCACGTCCGTCTCTGGTTTAGCGCCAGTTAAAGCGCGCACGCACATTTGAATTTGGCAGTTGATCACGTAATGCACTGAACGTTCTAATCACACCGGTGTGATCGTACGCTCCTGGGGCCAGCCAAGACTGATCACACCAGTGTGATCATACGCGTCAAAGGATTAACAACAGAATGCATGCCATCGCATGCCGATTCACCGTCAGCAGAGGGGGGAATATACGCAGCTATCGTGAAAACATCCGAAAATTCCCTCAACAGATAGGATGGCCTCATGCTAGCGGCTAACAGCTCAATGTCCTTAGAGCAGATCTGCTGTTTAATAGTGATGTGTCCAGTTTTACACCATCTATTATTCACAAACACTGCCAGTCCTCCTACTTTTCTCTTACTGCTCTCCATCGTTCTGTCCGTGCGCAGTAACTCAAATCCATCCAGAGCCACGGTCGTATCCGGTGTTAGCTTGGTTAGCCATGACTCCGTGAACAGCATGATGCTACACTCCTGGTATTCCCTCTGATGCCGGATAAGAGCCGCTAGCTCGTCCATCTTGTTGGGTAGCGATCTTACATTTCCCATAATGATGGACGGGAGAGTTGGTCTATAGCGTCTCTTTTTATTATGACACATAGCTCCAGCACGGTTCCCCCGTCTTCTCCTTCTTAGCTCGCGGGGAATATCCGGTTTTTCTTCTAGTAGCATCGCCGTGTTGTGGAATGCTAACGGCTGATCCCTGGTGTAAACAATAGGACCGTGGCTGTGAACAGAGTTTCCAGATGCGACTGTGAACAAAGTCCAAAAAAGCAGAAAGAGTAGAGCAAACTCGGTGGCTTTGTTTATGTCCATTGTGCAGCTTCCAAGTTTACACGCATACACTTAAAAATAAAAAAAACATAAAGTGCCGGAACCTGAAAAGTGAAAACCAGAAACTGGCTGGCAAGCTACAACCTGCTATTGTATCACAACCCAACAAAATGCTGGGTGTTGACATCATGGGGCCATTGCCAAGCAGCGCACAACGTCATGAATACCTGCTGGTTTTTGTCGATTATTTTTCCCCATGCGCAATGCTAATGCACCAACCATAGCGAAGAGTCTCATGACCGAAATCCTCACCCAGTGGGGTGTTCCAGACTTCATCTTGTCTGACCGTGGCAGCCAATTTGTTTCCTCCATATTAAAGGAGCTGTGTGCAAAAGCTGTGTGAATGCCTCATACATAGACGACAACCACAAGAAGTGGGAACAGCATTTACCTGAACTCTGTTTTGCAATGAACTCAGCTGTGCAGAAAAAGCATTGAGATGTCCCCAGCAGAATTCCAAATGGGAAGAAAACTGCAAAGCCCAATGGATAAATTACTCCAGGGTAAAAGCCTGTCACCATCCACTCCATCGTATGATGTTGTTCACCATCTTGCACAGCTGAAATCGAAAGCAGATGAGTGCTGTAAAAAAGCCCAAAAAAGACAGCTCAGGAGTTATATTAAAAACTGTGGAGAAGCCTCATTTGAAGAAAAGAGCAAAACCATGCTACCCAAAATCAGGGGAGTTGGAGTCCCAGGAAAGGGGGAAACTTCTGCAGTTATTCCAGCAAAGCTCTGATAATGAAGAATTCTTGTGCTTCTAAAACATAAAAACACACATACCTCCTGTTTGTTTCATCAACCATGGGTTCATGGGCGTAGGTTTAGGGGGGGACGCTAGGTACTAGTCCCTATCAATATTTTGAGATGACAAATTTGTCCCTACCAATATTTAGCAAGCTCCTTTGAACTGCTATTTGGATCTTTGCACTGCTATTTGGATAGATTCTAATGGCCAGGACGATGACGCCGTAATTTGATTGGCGGCGGGGTATCTTACAGGCTACACGCGCGGGCGGGACTACTTTTGTGCTTGCACTAGCAGCGAGCGGTTGGTGTGTGTGTGTGTGTGTGTGTGTGTGTGTGTGCGCACGCGCGCATGTTGACGACGCAGACGGTAAGTTACCAGGGCTGTCTCTCTGCCACATACAAAGGCCAGAGTAAAAACATTTTAATATTCCGTTTTTTGCCCCTTTTTGTACTTTGTAGATGCCACGGGACATAAGAAGCTTTTTCATAAAGCAGAGTCAGAGTGTAAGTAGGCAAAATAACTAGTTAGCCACACAAATAAACTAGCAGTAGTGACTGACCAGGCTTTCAAATGCAGATTCTACTGTGGAAAATAGTATTAACTGGTGATAGTATGTGTTACCCAGGATGATAGAATGCTACGTTAACAAGTAACTGAATGTTAATTAGCCAACAGTGTTTTTTTGTAAGTATAAATAGGCTATTAACGTACATAGTAAATTATGTTTGTTTAATAAACCGTATGGTTGTTCAGCATTTCACATTCCCAGGTATTAACGTGAGTGTACTGGAGGTTAAATAGTGTTTATAATAGAAAAAGGTTATTATATTTATTTATTTAGATTTGTTTCCTTGTGGCAGAGTATTTTTTGTTAGTGTAAATACTAATGTACATAATAATTTCTGTTAATAAAACGTTTGGTTGTGAAGCATTACACAGTCTCAGGTTTTTATTTTTTGAGAGTGCATTTTTGAGATTATACAGTTATACTACCTCTTTAGGGACAGTATACAGGATGGTATATCGGGGTCAGGAATCCTGACTCAGGATACAATATAATGAGATGAAGTAGATTCACATTTGTATTGTGATATTCTATATTGCCAACAGTCTGAAATAAAAATGGAAATCACCATTAAATCACTGGTATCTTACAACAAAAGAATTCCGGGGGGGTGTCCTCACCAAAGCTGAGACCAAACCTACGCCCATGCATGGGTAGTTTCTTCCAAGGGGGTAGAGTGTGGCGGTGCGGGAGAAGTTCTGCAAACCTTCCGGCCTTCCATGTCCATATCTGGAAAGGAAATTATAAAAGGGAAGTAAAACTTGGAGAGAGGAAGTGAAGTGTTTGAGGGAGGAAAGAGAATTGACTTACCTACTGACTCAGTTCCAGCTCTTCCATGACGTGGCTTGCAATACTGTATCTGCTATGGCTAATGAGAGGGTGATCCAAGCAGCGCTTTACTCCTAACACTGGCTGCAGAGCAATGCTGTGCCGTTTTCCCTGCTGAAGCGTGCTGAAAACTCAGTTCCATCTCTTTCATGATGACGTGGCTCACACACTGTATCTGCCAGGGCTAACAAGAGTGTGATCAAAGCAACGCTTTACTCCTAACACTGGCTGCAGAGCAATGCTGTGCCGTTTCCTTGCAAAAGAGTGCTAAAAAGCTAAGGTATTTCTTCTCCCTTGAAGTCCTCTGAAACCCTCAATCTCTCCGGAAGTTTTTGTTTGGTTTTTTTGGGGGTGGGGGTTGTGTTTTGTTTCTTTTTGGTGTGATAATGTGGAGAGAAATGGACACTTGGAACTATCGTTATTAACCAGCACTCAAGGACTGACCTTATATTTTCTCATACTGTTTTTTTTTTTTTTTTTTCCTCTCTATTTGAGTCAAAGTGTGATTTGTTGGTAAAAATGCTGTTTTTTCTGATTACTTGATTTGAAAATATATTCAACTGAACTGCATCCAGTTTTGTTATGTCATGATTTAAAATGTATTTTCTTTAATTCCATGTAATTGGTGATAGGTTGAACCCTATCTGGCATCCAAATTTAATATAATTTAGTTAAAAGTTTGAAAGATTATTTTTGGATAGGCAGCCACCATTACACTGCATTTTCACATTTTTAATAAAACATTGTTTAGTATGTTTTTAGTTATTTTAAATATGAGGACTCATGAAATGTCTTCATATTTCATATTTACATTGTAATACCAGTATAATACCCATGTCATTGTACAAATTTGTGTCCTCATAAATCACAAAAATGTGCGCACACACACACACATACACACACACACACACACACACACACACACACACACACACACACACACACACACACACACACACGCACACACACACACACACACAAAATGTAAACATAGGAAACATTCCTTAGGCAGAACTATATGTATTGGAATTACAGTGCAGTCTGTCTACATCTCCTGACATCCCAGTCTGTCAGTCCACAGATTCTCATCCACATCACAATAGATATTTTCACTTGCAATGCAGAGTGGAAAGAACTTTGGAATGTCTTATCCAGCTTCTACAGGCATCTGCTGTGATGTCCTCACATGCTGCATCCATGTCAATCAGCAGGGTCATCTGAGTATGTGGCTGGCGATCATAAACCTTCCACCTCCATGATGAGTAGAACTCTTCAATTGGGTTAAGGAATGGGGAATAGGGTGGGAGAAATTCCATTAGCATCCTGTAGTGGGTCACAAAGCATTGCCTGCTGGTGTTTGAGCAACAGAAATTCACATTATCCTATATTACCACATATTTTGGTAAATGATCTTGTAACAGACCCCTCTCATCATTAGGGATAAGAGCCATGTAGAGGATATGAGATGAGGAGATGTTGTGTGTTGTATGGTCCTACAAGGGGAATATGAGTTAGCACACCATGCTCTGAAATAGCAGTACACATGTGATGTTCCCTCCCTGTTGGCATGGCAAATCAACAGTAGTTCTGTGACCAATTAAATTGCATCTGCAGCTGGCTAATTTGAAGGCACTTATATAAAGTTGTGAGATGGTTCACTTGATTCCAGTTTTATTATATGCTATATCCCAGAAGATACTAAAATAGTTTTTTTAAGAATTACATGTATATTTATTTTGGACAAGATATTTTTTCTACAGCCATAGCAAATGTGTACAGGTCACACTTGGTGGTATTGCTAGGAATTCTCAGCCTCTTGTACAGGTTATTGCTTGGGGCCCCATCAGTTAAAATTGCATTGGGCCCCAAGCAAAAGTAACTGTTCCACCGTTACCCCCTGACTGACACCCTTGGTCACATTTACTGTACTGTAAATCACTATGAAATGTTGTACTGTTTGCTGTAAAGTAAATAGACATAGATGTTTTGCTAGTACTTACTGGTACCATAACTCCTTCACTTCGTCACCATTCCTTTTAAATGGTACATGATATAGCTGTGTCTTTTCAAAAGTAAAAGTAGAATATTTACATGTAAGCCATTCTCTGGTTGAGTATTGAATGTGTGCATTCTTGGCAACATACATACTATCTAAATATGAATGAGTCATTACTTTATAGATTGTACAGCAGAAAAGAAAACAGTAACAGCTCAGGGCTGCCACTGGTCAAATGGTTCCCCTATGCAGAACTTCAGTTGCCCCCTCGGTTGAAATTGCTTTCTGGGGGTGGAGTGGGGTGTTGATGATTCCCCCATAGAGGCTGGGATGGTGTCCCCTTGGTAGTTACTGCCCCCTTGGTAGTTAGTGCCCTACGCAGACCAAATATTCTGTATATATGGAACAGTGGTAGTTGAATCGGTGTAGTAAAAGTTTTACACACGCCCTAAGTGCATTTGTGCCATGAGCTTCAGACCATGCACTTAGATTGCTAAAATAGGGCTTAAAAAGTCACAGTTACCTTTTTTATTTTCCTTTCATTGCAGAAATAAGCTTTCATAGGTTCCACATGTTTAAGGGGAAAAAATATAAAGATGCACAATCCAGCCAACATTCTTCCTCCTCTCCCCTAACTCTTGTTCTCCCTTGTTCTGATCCAACTAGTCCTCTCCTCCTACAACTATTCTTCTCCCTCACCCAGACATTATTTCTTCTCTCTCTGCACCTCTGTGTTGTTCTGCATCCACACTGAACAAAACCAACTCAAACATTTTACTGTATGTCCATGTAGTGAAAAGAACTTCAACACCTGACTGTGCCTCCAACTGAGATTAGAATCTGCTATTTCTCAATATTTCAGTGAATTTCTATACTTAAAAAATGCTTATTATTTGTTTCAGTATTTGTTTTATATATTTTTTCAATACTTTTTAGCTGCTGTTGTTGCAGAAGTAGAGGTTTTATTCTATATTTAAAGATTAGAACATTAGGCCTTTATTTCATGCTGTGTTTAAGCATTTGAAAATAATATCCATAGAAAGATCCATGATTTTGGTATGGTGTAAGCTTGTATGAAAAGTTAATTGCCTGCATTTTGTGTGAAAATGTGTTAATGGTATGGTCACAACAAACGGATGTTGTGCTAATTGTGTTTAGAGTTTTGAAAACGTGACTACAGATTGGACAAAAGTATGTTAGCAATTGCAAAAAAACTGTAATGCAAAACACAATTAAGAAAGATTTAAAGATTTAAATGCAAGTACTGAAACATGAAGCATTATTGTCAGTATATAGTTTTACAGTACAGTGCACATTGCTGGATTACATACCTGTTCTGTCTACAAAACATTTTAATGATTGAGGACAACGTCCCAACATTCGGCTGCACCCTTCGATCAGTATTGGCCATTCTAAGGCCATGATTGACAATGTAGTCCACAATAGTGGCCCCCATTTTATCAGAAACATGCCTATATTCTTGGCCTCTTCAACCTCTTTCTCTGTTTTTGCCTTCCTGCCCTGCCACCACACACCTCTACTTCCTGGTTTGTTTCCTTGTTTCATTGTCAAAAATGGTAATACTGTGTTGTGGTTTGTCTATATACAGTATGCTTGTCAATTAATTGTTCATGCTATGCTCCTCTGAGCTATTTTAGAGAACTGGTTGATCACCGGTTGATCTAACACAGGGGTATCCAATCCTGCTCCTGGAGGACCACTTTCCTGCAGATTTTGATTTCAGTAATTACATCTAGAAAGGTAAACGCATTGATGGCATCTATAAAAGAGATATCTGAAAGCGAAACAAAAGCAATTATTGCCTCGACCAGCAACGCAGTGGGGAGGACGCATGATAGAAGCGTTTATGTGTATGGACTACTGTAATACTGCATAATGCCTATCAGTGGCATGCATTTTTATCGTGAAAGTGAAAGTGCCCTTTGCGGTCGCATCGCGGTGCCCCCATGTTAACATTTCTCCCGATGTGGACCGTGAGCTCCAGTCCATTACAATGTAAGGCGGTTAAGTCCCGGGTATACTTCATTTCCCGCATTCCACTCAGCCTTTCAAAGAAGCTCCTTTGCCCATGAGCGTGGAAAGACGCATGCAAATCAATATGCATGTCTTTCCTTTTTAACACTTCTATGTATTGGAATGTATTGTCACACCACTGAACATCTACCACAGGGCCATGATCATTTTCATCAGCATGGACACGTAACACGCAGAATGCATATGCGCAAAAGTTTTAATCAGAATGTATATAAAACATATATATATATATATATATGGGTATTTGAATCAGATTACAATGTTTAGAGTACATGTAAACAGATCTGCAATTGCATTCAATTCATTCGGACTCACGAAAATTGGTGCATGTCAACATAGCCAGTGTATAAAAAGCCCACATCCCTGAGGGGACCCTGTGGATGAAGACAGTATCTCTGGTATTTCTGAGGGGTCTAATATTAAGCAAACCAAGCTTTATCTGTATTATTTTATATTTACTGTTTTTTATTTGTTGAGCATCAGTTAAATTTTTACCCTTAAATGGGTTTTAGTGTTTTATGTATTTACTAATTCGGGGACCAGACACAGTCTCTATGTAATGATATCTAGGTGAAAGAGTCTCTATGTGTAGGATTTATGTGAGACAGCTAGCAAGCGGGCAGTTTAGCCAGTCTGTCTGCTAAACTATATATGGCCTGTCTCAGATATATACTCACTGTAAAAAATGACCGTGATTTTAACTGTAAAAGATTGTAAAAATGCTGCGGTGAAAAACTGTTGATTGGTTTACAGAAAGTTTCCGTACTATATACAGTGAATAACTGTAATAGATATAATGGTACATTTAATGTAATTTTACGGTAAAATAATGTTAAATTCACAGTTTTTGGAAGTGAAAAATAACAATTCATTGTAAAATTTACAGTGAAAAAACGTATATTGACATTCCCACAATTTCCTGCGTGATACTTCACATTTTATATATTTTCATTGAAATAACTCCGTTTCTTCTTAGTTTTTCTCATTTTTTTTCTAATCAGTTATGTACATTAGGGTTTTATGTTACATCTAATGTTGTTAAATTAATGTTTATTGCATCTTTAAAATTTCATGCATGTTACCATGATGGTGTTTAGTGTATGTGTGAATGACACTGTGTGCACCTTCTATATATTAGTATTGTGCTTCTCAGCTTGTGGAAAAGCTGCTTGTGATGATGAACTTTGATTCATCATGTGACTCTCATCACCACTGTGTTTGGTGACTGTCAGTGTATTATAAAGGTACAAAACAGATATTAGTACTTCATTAGGTTGGTAAATTAACATTATATCAGTTAATGAAATATGTTATTTTACCGAAAATTTAACAGATTTAAAATGTAAAATTCACATGTAACTCCGTAAGTTTGTTTACAGTTTGATGTCATTTTTACAGTATTGTTCTGGTAACCACAGCTGCCGGTATTTTTCCGTCGAAACAACGGGATTTTTTTTTACAGTGCTGTATCAGCTAAGTCTATAAACTATTCTGATATTCCACCTGAAACAACTCCTGAAAATAGTTCCATTTCACTGCTAATTTCACTGTCTCATTACTGAAGCCTTTCCTGTGTAGGATAAAGCATTCAACACTAACAGCCGATGCTGAGTAGAGGAAATTAAATTAGTCTTGAAAGTCTGCTGCTGTACACAAGTGTCTGCACAGGCAGATCAATGGGTAACACTTTATTTCAGTGGTCTTCTTTAGACATTCTACTAACCATAAATAAATGTGCAACTACATTTCAGTTAACTCTGATTAGAGTATTAGTAGACTTTCTGCTTAATTTATCTGCTAACACTTTACTTTGATACTCCCCGACAGACATTCTACTAAGTAACTTTGCAATTACATGTAAACATATTCTACGTACCCAAACCCTAACTCTTAACCCTAGCCTAAAGGGGGTCACACACCGGACGCGAAGCTCAGCGCCGTGCCTCTAAAATTCGAATACATTGTTTTCTATGAGAGTACGCACACCGGCGGCGACATTCGGCGCCTGTCCGCGGCGCCCAGCAACAACTCAGGAAGTTGTTAAAAATCCTGCCGCGCCACAGAGCGCCATGTACATTGTTTTACATTAAATGTATATTATATTTTTCTCAAATCGTCGTTAATGTACATACTGACTTCATCCTGTGCTGCAAGATACATCAGTTTCACATTCTTAGTTTAACAGCCTGAATAAAGTTTAAAAATGTATAATAAATGTAGCATTTTCTTTCTGTCACGGTTGCTGATCCGCTCTCTCACCCTGTGGTCTTGTGTACGTGTGTTTTGTCACGTAATCTGTTGTGTGGGCGTCGCCACTGATTGTCATGATCAGCGGCAGCTGGTTGTCATCATCACCTGCCTATTTTATGCCCTATCTTTGGTCTCACATTTGTCAGATCGTTGTTTGGAGTGTCTCGTGTGTTTCCCCCCCGTGTTCCTTGTGAGTCTTACCTGTGATTGAAGTTCTTCGTTTCTTCATGTTCCTGTCTCTTGTTTCCTCGTTAGATTTGATTCACCACGGACTTCACACGACTCTCACTCACCACGGAATACCACGGATCTTCACTCACCATGGACCAGATTCCACGATCTCCACTCACCTGCTCCATGGCCCATCGAAGTCCCTGCGATCACCACTCTCCTGCTGTCTGCCCAAGACTACTTGTGTTTTCCCTGGTGTGAAGCTCAATAAATGAGATATTAACTTGCACTTGCATCTGCCTTATTTATCCGTGACAGAACAATCTGACCATCATGGATGCAGCAATTTCAGCGGCGCTAACTGAATTCATCAACCACAGTATTTCACGGATGGATCAGAGCAGGAGAGCATTTCATCCACTGGCCGCGCTGTACAAGCCCTGGTGACGCAGGTGTCCGAGCTCTCCCAGCAGCTACAACAACCACCCGCGCCATCTGTTCCCCCTTCACCACCGGACCAAGGCAATCACCTCGAGCCTCGACTGCCTGTCCCCCAGCCCTACTCGGGTGACCCGAACTTCTGTAGAGCCTTTCTTAATCGGTGTTCCATGCAGGAGACCAAGGTGGCATTCGTGCTCACCCTGCTCACGGGACAGGCAGCCTTATGGGGAACGGCGGTGTGGGAGAATCGGGATCCTTGCTGTTCCTCGTTCCAGGCACTCGCCGCGGAGATGAAGAGGGTCTTCGATCGTGCAGTCGTGGGCAAGGAGGCGGCCCGCCAACTCACGGAACTCAAACAAGGTCATCGCACTGTTGCCGAATACTCAATCGAGTTTCGCACACTCGCGGCGGAGTGTCGCTGGAACGAGGAGGCGCAGTGGGACGTCTTCCTGCATGGGCTGGCTGACCGTGTCCACAAGGAAATCTACGTCCTGGACCTACCACCGGATCTAAACGGCCTCATCGAACTGGCTCTACGGGTGGATTCTCGACTCAATCGTTTAGAGTGCCTCTCCTGACCACACGGTGGAGCCAGTGGCTCAGAGGTTCGGGCAGTCGGCGGAGGAGACACAGTCAGTCCCGCTCTCGATCCGGAGCCCATGCAGGTTGGGAGGGCTCGGCTTTCCTGGGAGGAGAGAGAAAGGCGGAGGTCCCAAGGACTTTGTATTTACTGCAGTGGCTCCGGGCACTTTCTGAATACATGCCCGGTAAAAGGGCCGAGCCCGGTAGTAAGTACGAGGCTACTATCGGGTGGGATCTCCGCAGAAAAGTCCTCTCCATCCACTCTCCTTCCGGTAAGACTTAGATGGGCCAATCACTCTGTCACCTGTCAAGCCTTGCTGGATTCCGGAGCAGAAGGTAATTTCATGGACACTCAGTTTGCATGCAGATTTCAATTATCCACTGTTCCACTCACCAAACTGATTACTGTCAACGCACTCAACGGCCAGAACCTTCCTGACATTTCATTCTCCACTGAGAAAATAACCATGATCACCTCTGGCAACCACACCGAATACATTCAGTTTCTGCTCATGGACTCTCCCCTCGCACCCGTTGTACTTGGTCACCCCTGGCTCATGGAACATAATCCCATGGTGGACTGGCAGCAGCACTCGGTGTTAGAATGGAGCACACATTGTCATGAGTCTTGTCTTGTCTCTGCTTGTTCGTCTGTTTCTGTTTCTGTGTTACAGGAGAAGGCAGCGGATTTGTCAAACGTGCCCGTAGAGTACCTGGACCTGAAGGAAGTGTTCAGTAAGTCCCGTGCTGCTTCTCTCCCTCCACATCGTCCCTATGACTGTGCTATAGAGTTAGTGCCCGGTAAGTCTCCGCCTAAAGGCAAGTTATACTCTCTCTCGGTTCCGGAGAGGGAGGCCATGGAGAAATACATTTCTGATTCTCTAGCAGCGGGGTTCATCCGTCATTCCTCTTCTTCAGCAGGGGCGGGATTCTTTTTTGTGGGGAAGAAGGACGGTTCCTTGCGGCCTTGTATTGATTACCGGGGGCTGAACAACATCACAGTAAAGAATACTTATCCATTGCCGTTGATGTCTTCAGCCTTCGAGAGGCTGCAGGGAGCATCCATTTTCACGAAATTGGATTTACGTAATGCATATCATTTGGTTCGCATTAGGAAGGGGGATGAATGGAAGACTGCCTTTAATACCCCCAGGGGGCACTTTGAATACTTGGTCATGCCCTTCGGGCTGTCCATCTCCCCGGCGGTCTTCCAGACACTCGTCAATGATGTGTTGAGAGACATGGTAGACCAGTTCATATATGTTTACCTGGACGACATATTGATTTTCTCCTCGTCTCTCCAGGAACATGTTCAACATGTCAGACGAGTGCTTCAACGACTGTTAGAGAATGGGCTTTTTGTCAAGGCGGAGAAATGCAATTTTCATGCACAGTCTGTTTCCTTCCTAGGGTACATTGTGTCGTCTGAGGGAATTCGCATGGACCCTGACAAGGTTAAGGCTGTGGTGAATTGGCCAAGTCCAGATTCCCGTAAGGCCCTACAGCGGTTTCTGGGGTTTGCCAATTTTTACCGCCGTTTCATTCGCAACTTCAGCCAACTAGCCGCGCCTCTGACCACCTTGACCTCCCCCAGGACGACATTCAGGTGGTCTGACGCAGCCGAGGCTGCGTTTTCCAAACTTAAGAGCCGCTTCGTTTCGGCTCCCATTCTTATCGCCCCTGATTCCTCACGTCAGTTCGTGGTGGAGGTTGACGCGTCAGAGGTGGGGGTAGGTGCAGTTCTGTCCCAGCGTTCTCCTTCAGACGAAAAGATGCATCCCTGCGCGTTTTATTCCCATCGTCTGTCTCCAGCCGAACGTAATTATGACATTGGTAACAGAGAATTGCTGGCGGTCAAGTTAGCGTTGGAAGAGTGGCGACATTGTCAAGTCAAGTCAAGTCAAATTTATTTATATAGCGCTTTTACAATTGGTAATTGTTTCAAAGCAGCTTTACATATTAGAAGCACAGAAAAAAAGGGAAGTGGTTAAAAATAAGCTGTACAACCAAGCATGGTAATATGTAACATATACAAGATGGTGCTACATTAAGCCAATGTCGGCTGACTTCCAGGGGTGGAAAAAAAACCCTAGGAGATAAACCCAGCGTGCTAGCACTGGGAAAAAAAGTCCTAGGAAGGAAAAAACCCCTTGGAAGATATATATATGTAAATGTATATTGGAGATCAAAATCTGAATTGTACATTTTTATTATAGAGATTAAAAATCGATTATATATAAATATATGTAAGCGGATACGGGGATCCTGGGCTACGTTGTAGTCAGGTCCAGACGCAGGTTCTCCATCTGACCTGGATACGGCCTGGATCCAGCACCCGGCAAACCTCAGGATAAGCAGAGAGACAGATATTAGCGTAGATGCCATTCTTGTTCTGATGTACAGGTATATCTAGTGTTATAGGAAATGTTCTCGGTTCCGGCCGACCTAATTATTGCAGCGTAACAATCCTTTAACGGATTTGAAAAATGTTAATGTATTGATAATGTGTTATGTGTATGCAAGAGCAAAGAGATGTGTTTTTAGTCTAGATTTAAACTGACAGAGTGTGTCTGCTTCCCGAACAATGCTAGGAAGATTGTTCCAGAGTTTAGGTGCTAAATAGGAAAAGGATCTGCCGCCTTCAGTTGATTTTGATATTCTGGGTATTATCAACTGGCCTAAATTCTGAGATCGCAATAAACGTGAAGGACTATAATGCATTAAGAGCTCACTTAGGTACTGGGGAGCTAAACCATTTAGAGCTTTATAAGTAAGTAGCAAGATTTTAAAATCTATACGATGTTTAATAGGGAGCCAATGTAATGTTGACAGAACTGGGCTAATATGGTCATACTTTCTGGTTCTAGTAAGAACTCTAGCTGCCGCATTTTGAACCAACTGTAGTTTGTTTAAAAGCCGAGCAGAACAACCACCCAGAAGAGTGTTACAATAATCTAGTCTTGAGGTCATGAATGCATGAACCAACTGTTCCGCATTTGTCATTGAGAGCATATGTCGTAATTTAGATATATTTTTTAGATGGAAGAAGGCGGTTTTACAGATACTAGAAACATGACTTTCAAATGAAAGATTGGTATCAAAGAGCACACCCAGGTTCCTAACTGAGGACGAAGGTTTAATGGAGCACCCGTCAAGTGTTAGAGAGTATTCAAGGTTTTTTCGTGAGGAAGTTTTTGGTCCAAAGATTAGGAAATCAGTTTTTTCTGAATTTAATAATAAGAAATTTCTTGTCATCCAGTTTTTAATGTCAGCTATGCATTCTGTTAGTTTTGTGAATTTGTAGGTTTCGTCAGGGCGCGAGGAAATATAGAGCTGAGTATCGTCAGCATAGCAGTGAAAACTAACACCATGCTTCCTAATTATCTCTCCTAAGGGCAGCATGTACAGAGTGAAAAGCAACGGTCCTAATACTGAGCCTTGTGGTACCCCATATTTAACCTGTGATCGATACGACATCTCTTCATTAACTACCACAGACTGATAACGGTCAGATAAGTATGATTTGAACCATGCCAAAGCAATTCCACTAATGCCAATATAGTTTTCAAGTCTTTTTAAAAGAATGTTATGATCGATAGTGTCAAAAGCAGCACTGAGATCTAATAACACTAATAGAGAAATACAGCCACGATCGGATGATAGGAGTAGATCGTTTGTAACTCTAACGAGAGCAGTCTCAGTACTATGGTATGGTCTAAATCCTGACTGGAAATCCTCACAGATTCCATTTCTTTCTAAAAAGGAACACAGTTGTGTTGAAACTGCCTTTTCTAGTATCTTTGACAGAAAAGGTAGATTCGAGATTGGCCTGTAATTTACTAAATCTCTCGGATCTAGTTGAGGTTTTTTAATAAGAGGTTTGATAATAGCCTGCTTAAAGGTTTTTGGCACGTGTCCTAGTGTTAAAGATGAATTAATTATATCAAGAAGTGGACCTACGACCTCTGGAAGCATTTCTTTCAGTAGTTTAGTCGGCATTGGGTCTAACATACATGTCGTTGATTTTGATGATTTGATAAGTTTAGATAATTCTTCCTCTCCTATAGCGGCGAATGATTCTAGTTTTACCTCAGGGACACTACAGTGCACTGTCTGAAGATAAACTGTAGACGGTTGCATGTTTATAATTTTCTCTCTAATATTATCAATCTTGCAAGTAAAGAAGTTCATAAAGTCGTTACTGCTGTGCTCTATGGAAACGTCAGCAGTTGAATCTCTGTTTCTAGTTAATTTAGCCACTGTGTCAAATAAATACCTAGGATTATGTTTGTTTTCTATTAAGAGATTTGAAAAATAAGTAGATCTAGCATTTCTTATGGCTGTTCTGTACTCAATCATTTTTTTCTTTCCACGAAAGGCGAAAAACTTCTAGTTTTGTTTTCTTCCAAATACGTTCAGCTTTTCTAACAGCTCGTTTTAGAGCCCGAGTGTGCTCATCATACCACGGCGTTGGATTAGTTTCCTTAATCTTCTTTAGACGTAAAGGAGCGACCGCATCTAATGTGCTGGAAAAGAGAGAGCCAATAGTTTCTGTTGCAGCATCGAGTTCTTCTAAGTTGTCAGGTATACTAAGGCGATGAAACTGCTTGGGGAGATTATTTATAAAGCAATCTTTAGTGGCAGACGTGATTGTTCTACAATATTTATGGCTGGGTTTGTGGTTTTGTAGCCTTGGCTAATTGTATTATACATGAGACTAAATAATGATCTGATATATCATCGCTCTGCTGTAGAATTTCAACAGCATCAATATCTATTCCATGCGACAGTATTAGATCTAGGGTATGATTACGACAATGAGTGGGTCCTGACACGTGTTGTCTAACTCCAATAGAGTTTAAAATATCTGCAAATGCCAATCCAAATGCGTCTTTATTATTATCTACATGGATATTAAAATCACCAACAACAAGGACTTTATCCGCAGCCAGTACTAACTCTGATAGAAACTCAGCAAATTCTTTGATAAAGTCAGTATGGTGCCCTGGTGGCCTGTATACAGTAGCCAGCACAAATGTCAACTTACATAATGTTACATAAAGCACCATCACTTCAAAGGAATTATATTTGAAATTCTTTTGAATGATTCTGAATATATTACTATAAATTACAGCAACACCTCCCCCTTTGCCTTTCTGTCGAGGATTGTGTCGATAATCATAACCTTGAGGACTAGATTCATTTAAAGTAATGTAATCGTCTGGTTTTAGCCAGGTTTCTGTCAAACACAGCAAGTCTAGTTTATTTTCTGTGATAATTTCATTTACAATAAGTGATTTTGAAGAAATAGATCTAATATTCAGTAACCCAAGCTTTATCATTTGTTTATCTGATTTATCTGTGATTTTCATTTTTTGAACATCAATTAAATTTTTACCCTTAAAAGGTTTTGGAAGTTTTTTGTATTTACTAGTTCGAGGTACAGACACAGTCTCTATGTGATAATATCTAGGTGAAAGTGTTTCTATGTGCTGTGAATTATCTGAGTTCTGTGACGTGAGGCGGCTAGCAGACGGTCGGTTTAGCCAGTTTGTCTGCGTCCTGATCTGGGCCCTGGTTTGTCATGTTTCAGCTCTAAGACTATTTGCCAAATTTCTAGAGAGAAGAGCAGCACCATCCCGGGAGGGATGAATACCATCTCTTTTCAACAGATCAGGTCTGCCCCAAAAGCTTTTCCAATTGTCTATGAAACCTATATTATTCTGCGCACACCACTTAGACAGCCAGCCATTGAGTGATGATAACCTGCTAACTATCTCATCACTCCGACGAACAGGAAGAGGGCCAGAACAAATTACTTTTGCTGACATTGAATTTGCGAGTTCACACACCTCTTTAATGCTAATTTTAGTGATCTCCGACTGGCGAAGTCGAACATCATTTGTGCCGACGTGGATAATGATTTTAGAATATTTACGTTTAGCATTAGCCAGCACTTTTAAATTTGCTTTGATGTCAGGTGCTCTGGCCCCCGGCAAACATGTGACTATGGTGGCTGGTGTCTCTATTTTCACGTTCCGTGTAATAGAATCGCCAATTACTAGGGCACTTTCAACAGGATTCTCAGTGGGTGCGTCACTGAGTGGGGAGAACCTGTTTGATGTTCTAATCGGAACGGAAGAGTGGTGTTTGTTCTTGCCATTATGCCGCCTCACAGTCACCCAGTTAGCCTGCTGCGTGGCTTCTACAACCGGAACCGAATGTGTAGTGTTTACTAGGCTAGTCGCATCCAAAGCAGTATCTAAGGCCCTTTCATTCTCACTGTCCTCAATTAAAGTTTGGATGCGTGTCTCTAATTCGGAGATTCTCTCTGTCAGCCTGACAATATCCCTGCATTTATCACATGTGTAAGTCTCACTGCTGACAGAAAGAGCTAAGCTGTACATGTTGCATTTACTACACATGATAATCGTCGGACATGACTGACCGTGTGTTTGATGAACGCCGTCCGAAAAACTGCAACGCACACGGGACTCGCTGGCTGGATGTCTCGGTCGCTTGCCGGTGCCTGGGGCGAGGGTGATGTGCGGGACGCTGTACCTCGCGGTGGATCGATGAATGCCGGGCAGCAACGTCTCCACAGCTTCCCGATCTGGCGAGGACAGATCAGGATAATCGAATAAATCCGCCATTCAATCGACAAGGAAGGTTGGTTTAGAGGAAAAAAAGAAAGTAGACGGTAGCTAGCAGGCTATGGCTAACACTAGGTGATTACGCTGGTGGATTGCTAGTAATAAATCGTTCCGTTTAGTAATACTATGCAATAGGTTAAGTAATCTAGTGAAAAATAAGAAAGTTATATTATGTGAATAGGAATAAAGAGAAGGATAAAGAGAAGGATTTAGGATAATCTCCACGAAGCTCCGAGCGTAGATCAGACAGCTGGCAGCGTAGATCCGAGCGTAGATCAGACAGCTGGCAGCTGGCATTGGTTGGAAGGTTCAGGGGTTCCTTTCATCGTCTGGACGGATCATAAGAATTTAGAATATATCAGATCTGCTAAAAGACTCAACTCCAGGCAGGCTCGATGGGCACTTTTTTTCGGACGTTTTGACTTTTCCCTCTCGTACCGCCCGGGTTCTAAGAACATCAAACCTTTATCTCGTATTTTTGATCCATCCGAGCGCCCGTCTACTCCCGATTGCATTCTTCCCGAGACATTAGTGGTCTCCACTCTGACGTGGGAGGTCGAGTCGAAGGTCAAATCGGCCTTAGAAGGGGTAACGCCTCCGCCCGGGTGCCCACCGAACCGGTTGTTTGTGCCGGAGGGGTTAAGATCCGACGTTATCAGATGGGGGCACTGTTCCAACGTGGCCTGTCACCAAGATCATTAGTCCGGTGGCAGTCCGCCTCAAACTCCCTCCAGCGTACAGGAGAATTCATCCCGCCTTTCATGTTTCCAAAATCAAACCTGTGTTTCATTCTCACGTTAATCCGCCTGCTCCGGTTCCCCCACCGCCGCGACTCGTAGACGGGGAACCAACTTGGACTCGAGAAGGAGGGGACGCGGATTCCAGTACTTGGTGGACTGGGAAGGTTACGGTCCGGATGAGAGAAGTTGGGTACCTGCTAGGGACATTCTGGATCACTCCCTTATAGATGATTACAATCAACAGGAGGGTACTGTCACGGTTGCTGATCCGCTCTCTCACCCTGTGGTCTTGTGTACGTGTGTTTCGTCACGTAATCTGTTTTTGGATTTGATTCACCACGGACTTCAAACGACTCTCACTCACCACGGAACACCACGGATCTTCACTCACCACGGACCAGATTCCACGATCTCCACTCACCTGCTTCACGGCCCATCAAAGTCCCTGCGATCACCACTCTCCTGCACTTTCCCTGTTGACGTAAAACACTCCCATTGTGCAGCTCTTCTATCAGGAGTTGATTCAAAATTGAGCTTGCACGTATATAATGTGTGCGGCCGGTGTGCGATACCTGTGAGTTGCCAGAGACGCGACGCTGCGCGGCGCCGAGCTTCACGTCCGGTGTGCGACCCCCTTAACAGTCTACTAGGGCTGCCCTTGACTAAAGATTTTCGATTCAACTAGAAGCCCTTCATTTAAGTAATTAGTCGACTAATCACACATTTATATTTATTTAATTACTTAAATATTTATTTATATAATATATAGCCTATTCCGTGCTCAAGCACATGCATAAAGCTTGCCGCAAAACACCAGCAAAAGTAATGATTATGAATGTGTCAGAAAAAAACAGCAAGGAAATATTTTTATTAGTCAGTATCGGCTGCAAAGATGAAGTTGACGATGCTGACCTCTGCCACCTCTGCAATATAGTGGATAGCAGCAATTTTTCGGTAAATATTAACGCATAATACTGATTAAATATTGAATAAAACAGATTACTACGTTGACTACACTTACAGTAGTGTATTGTATCTGGAGAGTGAAAGAGAGACGGCATTATCTTCAACAGTGTGGTCTGTTGTTACGGAGTAACAGTGTTGTGTTACGGAGTGAATTGACAATGTTCCTAAATACGATCCATAACGTTAACATTTCTGTTAACTGGATTCATTTCAGTATGGCTAATGTAATAAAGCCCCTTTGAATTGAATTAATTTTTAATTGATATATTTATTTATTCATTTATTTTCATGCAGATAAAGCCTTTTGAACTGAATTAATTTTTTGTGAGTGTTAAAGGGGGCTGCTCCCATAAGGTATACATTTAGAGCATGTACTGTATATATTTTTCTCATGCTTCTATGGTCATAAATATTACTAACATCCTAATATTGCGTTATGTTAAGATACATTCACATAAACATGCACAACAAGTTAATATCAATGAATGAAGCTGCTCAGTTTAAGTCAAGAAAGAAGTTTGGTCAACAGTGAAAAATATACAAGGCAACCAATTGCATTCAACAAAACATTTAATTATATATTATATCCAGAGAGAGGGTAGGTAAATTTTCCTTGAATGTTCTGTCTTCAAAGAAACTCATTCGACTTCCTACAGGGAGAGAAAGATGTCAGAAAGCAGGCCAGAAAAGAAATACAAGTGTTCACAATAGCCATTACATTCTTCCAGGGCAGCCGTATGATGATCTGGAGACCTGGTGGTGTTACAACAGAGACACGGAGACTGAAGTAGAAGCAATCCAGTTAAGTATTTATTTGCAAACAGTAGAGCACAGTATGATAATAGGCAGATATGGCGTGATGAGAGATGAATGGGAAATAATACTGTCCTTTTAAACTTGCAGATGCTGGATGAGAGATGCAGTTGAGGGAGACGATGGAGACACTCACACACACAGGTAGGTTTGCACACGGGGAGACCAGGAGACGAAGGAGATGAAGGAGATCGCTGGAGCAGGTAGGTAAGTCGTTTGGGAGTCCTTAAGGTTAGCATACATAACATGTAGTGCGAACGAGACCGGACAGTGAGTGTGTGTGAGTGTGGTGGCTTTATGGTGCTGGTGATTGCAGGGTAATGACGTGCAGGTGGCGGTGATTAGAAGGCTGGTGACTGAGTGCGTGGGTACTGCAGTGAGGTGGAACCTGACGTGTCTGTGACAGTACCCCCCCTCCCACGGCCCGCTCCTGAGGGCCGCGGACCTCGACGCCGTGGTGGTCGTCCTCTAGGTCGTGGGGCAGGTCTGTCCGGGTGATTGGCGTGGAAGTTCTGTAATAGGATAGGATCAAGGATATCATTCTTGGGTACCCATGAGCGTTCCTCGGGGCCATAACCTTCCCAGTCAACGAGGTACTCGAGCTGACCACCACGGCGCCGGGAATCCAGGATCTCATGAACCACGTAAGCTGTGCCGTCCTCCAGGATGAGTGGAAGGGGGGGCTCGGCGGCTGCCACGTCAGGTTCTGTGGAGGGAACAACAGAAGGGTGGTGAGGTTTTAGCAGAGAAACGTGGAAGGTAGGATGAATTCTACTATACTGTGCAGGGAGTTGGAGACGGTAAGTGACGGGGTTGATCTGCCGAAGGATGGTGAACGGGCCAATGAAGCGGGGACTCAGCTTCTTGCAGGGCAGACGCATCCTGATGTCCCTGGTGGACAGCCAGACCTTCTGCCCCGGTTGATAGACTGGAGCGTCGGAGCGTCGAAGGTCGGCTGTCCTCTTGCGTCTGCGCAGGGCTCTCTGCAGTTGGTGGTGAGCTGAGTCCCATACCCTCTCGCTCTCCCGGAACCAGTAGTCGACTGCAGGGACGTTGGAGGGTTCCCCATCCCAGGGGAACAGCGGGGGTTGGTAGCCGAGTACGCACTGGAAGGGTGTTAGTTCAGTTGTGGCTTGACGGAGGGAATTCTGTGCGTACTCGGCCCAACCCAGGTACTGGTTCCAGGAGTTCTGGTGGCCGTGACAGAAGGTACGCAGGAAGCGGCCAATCTCCTGGATCTTCCTTTCCGTCTGCCCGTTCGACTGAGGATGGTATCCAGATGACAGACTGACGGTCACACCCAGGAGGGAGAAGAAGACCTTCCAGACGTGGGAAATGAATTGAGGTCCTCGGTCGGAGACTATATCTTCAGGTATTCCATAATAGCGAAAAACATGGTTGAATAGCATCTCTGCCGTGGCCATAGCGGTAGGTAGACCCTCCAGGGGTATCAAACGGCAGGACTTAGAGAAGCGGTCTACCACCACCAGGATGCACGTGTGACCGTCAGACTCAGGGAGGTCGGTGACGAAGTCCACTCCCAGGTGTGACCAGGGTCGCTCAGGAACGGGCAGAGGAAGTAGCTTGCCGGTGGGAAGATGGCGTGGACTTTTGGAGATGGCGCACTCCCTGCAGCCCTGCACGTACCTTCTGACGTCGTTGGCCATGTTGGGCCACCAGAAGCGTTGTTTGAGCAACGAGAGGGTCTCATTGACCCCCGGGTGACCAGTGCCAAGTGATGAGTGGGTATTGTGCAGAAGTGGAGTGCGACGTGCCCGTGTGACGTATTGCAAGCCTTGGGGGCAACCCGGCGGAGTGCGTGTGGAGGCATTGGAGGAGGGAATGGTTTCTTCGGACCACTGGATAGGGTTCACGAATATAGACTCCGGCAGGATCTTTTCAGGCTCTTCGGGCTTGTCCTCAGGGGAATGGATGCGAGACAGAGCGTCAGCTTTAGTGTTCTTAGAACCAGGGCGGTAAGAGATGGAGAAATTGAATCGAGAGAAAAACATGGCCCAGCGAGCTTGGCGAGGGTTGAGTCTTTTGGCAGCTTTCAGATATTCGAGATTTTTATGGTCAGTGAGAACTTGAAACGGATGAGTAGCCCCCTCCAACCAATGCCTCCACTCCTCAAGGGCAAGCTTGACGGCCAGGAGTTCGCGGTCACCGATGTTATAGTTGACCTCCGCCGGGTTGAGCTTGCGGGAGAAGAAGGCGCATGGATGGAGTCTACTTGGCGTCCCCTGCTGCTGGGAAAGGACCGCTCCCACTCCGGTGGTGGAGGCGTCCACTTCCACGATGAATGGTAGGTCCGGGTTAGGGTGGACGAGGAGGGGAGCGGTGGTGAAGGCTCTTTTCAGGGTCTCGAAGGCGTTGGTGGCAAGTTGGGACCAGGACAGAGACTTGGGCTGGTTACGGAGTAAGTTAGTGAGGGGACTGACGATGGTACTGTAATTCTTGATAAATCTGCGGTAGAAGTTGGAGAATCCTAGGAATCGTTGGAGCTCTTTGATAGTTGATGGAGTGGGCCAGGACTGGATAGCGGTGACCTTCCCCTCGTCCATCCGGATGCCACTGTGGTCAATGATGTATCCTAGAAACTGTACGGAGGGTTGGTGGAAAGAGCACTTCTCAGCTTTTAGGAAGAGGTGGAACTGTCGTAAGCGTTGAAGGACCTCCGCAACGTGGTGGCGATGTTCGGCCAAGCTCCGGGAGTAGATGAGGATGTCATCAATATATACCAGAACGAACTTGTGGAGATACTCCCGGAGCACCTCGTGAATGAAATCCTGGAATACGGAGGGCGTTGACTAGGCCATACGGCATGACGAGATATTCATAGTGTCCGGTGGGCGTGACAAAGGCGGTCTTCCACTCGTCCCCCTCACGTATCCGGATGAGGTTGTACGCGCTGCGGAGGTCCAACTTGGTGAACACAGTGGCACCGCGGAGATGTTCCAGGGCCGCTGGGACGAGGGGAAGTGGGTAGCAGAATTTGACAGTAATTTTGTTGAGGGCACGGTAGTCGATGCAGGGCCTCAAGCCTCCGTCCTTCTTTGCCACAAAAAAGAAGCTTGAAGCAGCAGGGGAAGTAGACGGGCGGATGTATCCCTGTTCGAGTGCCTCTTTGATGTATTCCTCCATGGCCTTCTCCTCCGGTAGTGATAGGGGGTAAATGCGTCCCCTAGGCACTGGTTCACCTGGTAGCAGATCGATGGCACAGTCCCATGGCCGGTGTGGAGGAAGTTTGGAGGCGCGCTGCGGGCAGAAAACGTCACTGAAGGGGGCGTAGTCCGGGGGAACATCCACGGAGCGTTTCTCGACAGGGCTTTCGATAGAGGTGGCGTTCATGGAGAGAGACTTGGAGAGTGGAGACGTTGGAACAGGAAGCGCTGGGAAACAGTCGGGAAAGCAGTGATCGCCCCACTTCAGGATTTCGCCCGTGCGCCAAGAGATGGTGGGATTGTGTTGTTCCAGCCACGGACGCCCTAGAACCACGTCAGCAGTGGATTCCTCCAGAACCAGCAGATGTACCTTCTCCGAGTGCAGGATGCCGACACAGAGTTGAAGCGGTCCCACATAATGACGGATGTTCTTACGGCTCAGGGGTTTGCCCGTGATGGAGTGGATTTGATAGCTAGTCGGAGACGGGGAGACTTTGAGGTTGAGTTGTCGGCATAGGGCACCAGAGATGAAATTTCCTGCTGACCCTGAGTCGAGGAGCGCCACCACTGGAACAGAGGTGTTTGCAGCAGTAAGGATTACAACAGTAGTGAGTGGTTTCATTTTTTGGATAGAGGGAAAAATTGCACTCACCACGGGCCGAGGAGGACGGGTTGGGCATGTGGAGATGACATGCCCCGGTAATCCACAATATAAACATAAGTTCAGGGTCAGCCTTCTTTGTCTCTCATTAGTGGTGAGACGAGAATGATCAATCTGCATGGGTTCGGTGGCTGGTTCTGGAGAGCTGACGGGTTCGGACCGACGGAGGAGGTTGGTGATGGTTGACTGGCCCTGGTGCTCTAGGAGACACGACTGCATACGGGACCCCACGCGAATGGCGAGTTGGATGAAGCGTTCCAGTCCAATGGAGTCCTCGTATGCAGCGAGATGCAGCCGCATATTGGGTTCCAACCCCTGACGGAATGATGTGATGAGAGCTTGTTCATTCCATCCGCTGGTGGCGGCTAGCGTTCGGAACTGCAAGGCATATTCGTTAACAGAGAGACTACGTTGTTTTAGATTATAGAGTTTCTCACCAGTCGATGAATCCGTCAGAGGTCTCCCGAAGACCTCTCGGAAGTGAGAGACGAACGCCGAGTAAGATCTGACCACAGGGCCCTTTTGAGTCCACAGAGAGTCTGCCCATTGCAGGGCCTTACCTTGCAATTGCGAGATGATGAACGCTATTTTAGCCGTGTCGGTGGTGTAGAATTGCGGCTGCATCTCCAGGACCAGTTCGCATTGGAGAAGGAATCCGCTGCATTCCTCCGCCGATCCAGAGTAGGGCGCCGGTTTGGCCATGGGACTGGCGGTGAATGCAGGTGAGGAAGCGGTGCTGGCTGGTGCTGGAGTGGAAGCGTTGCCAGAGGAAGATGACGATAGCTGTGGTGTGAGTGCTCGGCGCAGCGTGTCCACGAGCTCTTGAAACGGGTCGTTGGTGCTCATACTGTGAAGTTGTTATGGTCCGGTCTTCTGTTACAACAGAGACACGGAGACTGAAGTAGAAGCAATCCAGTTAAGTATTTATTTGCAAACAGTAGAGCACAGTATGATAATAGGCAGATATGGCGTGATGAGAGATGAATGGGAAATAATACTGTCCTTTTAAACTTGCAGATGCTGGATGAGAGATGCAGTTGAGGGAGACGATGGAGACACTCACACACACAGGTAGGTTTGCACACGGGGAGACCAGGAGACGAAGGAGATGAAGGAGATCGCTGGAGCAGGTAGGTAAGTCGTTTGGGAGTCCTTAAGGTTAGCATACATAACATGTAGTGCGAACGAGACCGGACAGTGAGTGTGTGTGAGTGTGGTGGCTTTATGGTGCTGGTGATTGCAGGGTAATGACGTGCAGGTGGCGGTGATTAGAAGGCTGGTGACTGAGTGCGTGGGTACTGCAGTGAGGTGGAACCTGACGTGTCTGTGACAGGTGGTGAATCGAGAATCAGTCAAATGCTTATATATACATTGATAACAAAAGCATTCAAACTCCACACTATAAGTAATGCTATAGTTACTTTTTGGGTGAGAGCATTCCACTGCCAGAAGCAGACTGTGGCCCTGTGTCCACCTGGTGTTAAGATGTGTTCTAATCTGAAGTGGATGACACTAAATACAATGGGGTCTAAATGGGTTTGAGTTTGTCCACTTTCAACCACTTCCAGAGGTTTTTGAAAATGCATTTGACTGGACTGCTTTCATACTGTAAACGCTCATGTGGTCGAATGTGTTCGAACCGCCACTAAAGACCATCTACTCTCCGCCTACTGAACTAATGTGTAAACATTATGGGAAGCACGCTAGCTAGATTGGATTTAAACTTTGTTGGCTCAAGACCCAAGTTTGGTTTGAAGATGAAAAATGTACCAAGCACAATGTTCTCTCACCATTCCTGATTTCTAACACACACTCACTGCGTTCAGCTGGTCTCGCAGCTGTCAGAGCAGAAACAAACACTGATGCTCTCTGTATGTTTTCCTGTCATCTCTGGGTGTGTTCATATGTAAACTGCTCAAGCTTATTTTGTCTATTACATTGAAAGATCTATAAAAACCCATACATTTACCCACCCCCTCGAAGAAATCGTGGTTGAAAGAGGACAAAAGAGATGGATTAAAACACCAAGTGTAAACGTGTATGCGTCTCCCTTGTCCACTTGTGATCCAATCAACCAAAATGCATCTTAACTCCAGGTGGAAACAGGGCCTGTGTCAGTCCCCAGAGGAGACCGGGTCTGGAGTCGAGTCAGACCTGCTGCTGGACAGAACTGGGAGTTGGGAAGAAAGAGGAAACAGTGTTAAGGTTAATACATTGAAGGACAGATTAAATACACATTTCCAAAACATTTTCATGAGGTTGACATTACAGAAGTGAGAGAACACATCTACATTTCGGTCCATAACTAATTGGACATTTGTCATGATTTCTGTTATTTTAGCTCTGTAATCCAGTACAGCTAAAATTAAATGAGAAAAAAAAATAAAAAAATACATATCCATATACAAACCACTATTGTTATTCAATTTTTTATTCTTCCACACAATAACATTATGGAAGAAGTTGGGTGATTATTTTGCTCATCCAAGAAATTATGCAAATAAGGGAAAATAGAGGTGTAAATGTAATGATGATTTAGCATTGAGGTCATAGTTTGTGTTGGTGTTTTTGCACTTGTTGCTTTCTATTCAGATGTGTTTAATATTCTGGCCACCTCATGTAAGTAAATAAGAAACCCATCTGAACACAATGTAGTGAAACATCAGCTTTAACTATGACCTCAGTACTGAATTTACACATTTCTGGCTGATTATAAACTTCATTAAAGTAGAATTCATGGTAGAGCTTTTGCATTGGATTACATTAGATTGTAAAGGTGTTCCTAATATACTGGCCACCACTAAATAAGTGTATGCAACCTACTTACTGTGTTATTCTCTGGTACTTTAATGAACTGGCAGCTAACATGCCGTGTTGCTAACATTAACAACAAATCTAATAACTGAAGATAAACGTTGTTTGACAACGAACTTGTAAACGTAAAGGTAAATGTAGCCCAACTGACGTCAGGTTATGGTAGCTAAAGTTAGTGATGTGTTGGTCACTTAAGTTAGCTGCAATTAGAGTCTGACTAACGTTATTAACTTACAATAAACATTAACTAAAGCTGGTTTCATAAAATACAACTATTGACTAGATTCATGAGAGGTCAGGTAATGTGTTCAAATGTCAAAAATGCAGTAATTTAATCAACTTACCAGCGAGCGATCTTCAGAATCGCTGAAAATGAATGGGGTTCAGCGCTGGAACTATCAGTGTTTGGAACTATCGGCCGCTCCACGACACGCGTTACTTCCGCATTCCAAAGTTCCTATGGAGGTCTATGGGAGTGTCGGAACTCTGGATGCACCTATAGAGAGAAATGCATCTTTCATATGGATTACATAATCAGAGTGTAGGGCCCATTTGTTTTCGATTTATTTTGTAGTCTATATGCTGAATTTCTATTCATTTTTGTGACGCTCCAGTTCACAGAGACCGAGACGACATAAAGTGCATTCTGTCTCTTTCCTTAATTTACAAGACCTTTAGAGTTTTGAGTGATGTATTACTCTTATCTTTATGACCATAAATGATGGAGTATTTTAAGTTGTTTCTGCTGTTATAAGGAAGAATGCAAGTGATCGCATGGGTGCCTGCATGTCCTGCAGTAAGCGCTAATACTTTAGCTTCTACACTCCACACAAACACTTGGATATGCACCTAATAATAGCGCACATTTTTAAAGTTAGAGCAAGTGGCCATATAAAGTGTTTCAAATGATGAGCCATGTTTGAGGTCAATGAATGATAGGCAAATGTTTGGATTTACAGCCCAACATACAGTAATTACCACAAGAACCAGTCAGCCATTTAGTATCTGTCCATCATGGACTGTGTGACTTTGCCACTTCCTGTGGAGTTTTTTTCTGTGATTAATCGACCAATGATCTTTATCCAAGGCAAAAAAAGCCATGTGTTGACTGTGTAACAGAGACTTTAAATTATATGCATCTATTGTGAATTTTTTTTTTCTTTTTTTTTTTCGCATCAGTACATTTGACAACAATGCTCTATAGTTTTAATTCAGTGCGATGCAGCAAAGCCAAAATAGACGGTGGCACCGCTCCTGGAATTGTGAAACAGCCGTTAGTATGTGTGGTAGAACGTAGGACTCCACTGAATAGGCGGTCGATTATATTTTTATATCAATAATGGCTGGTGTACAGATGTGACAGTGATGTGTTGCCCTAACTTGGAAGCTCTCTTCATTAACTGTAAGTCTTTTTATTCACCACAGGAGTATTAATTTACGAATTGCCTAAATACAAACAGCTCATCACATGCCCATTGGGGACAGTAACATACTGGATTTAAAGGAACTTACACTGTTTTAAAGGATGCATATCACTCTGTCCCCTGGACAGCTTTGGGAATCTCTTCTCCCAGCCTACAGGCAGAAATATAAATATGCCTGTAGTAAGGACTGCAAAGAGATGGACCAATGAAACAAAGCAGGCTCTACAAGCCTGTTCAGACTGCACTCATTTTGAAGCTGCAGCCACTGATCTGGATGAGCTCACTGACACCTTGACATCCTACATCAGTTTCTGCTAGAACATGTGGAGGAAAGTACAGGAGTGGGGACAAAGCCTTGTACAAACACACACGATTAACTCACAAAAATCAGTTTAAAGAAATAACATGTTGTTTTACCCGTTTCCCAGTAGTGATGTCGAAACATAATAATTTGTGTATCTGAGTTTGAGTATTTAATTTATGTTGGTTGTGATGTTAAATAAAGCATTGAAAACTGAAGAAGAGTATTGCAATGTCAGCGGGAAACTTACGGCTCATATATTATCCTCTCATGCAGTTACATATGTAGCATTTTGATTGTACCACTTCTTCTTCTGCTTTACATTTTTATAATTATTTGGGTAAAGAAAGAGTCTGAGCTTGCAATTTATATCCTCCTCACTTACTGCAAATTTTTTTTCTCTGTCTGAATCCACTTAAATCCACAGTAAGGATGCGTTCCGGTCACATATCACACTTGCACTTCAGTAATACGACAAAAGCATGTAAATGCGTTTACATGCTGGGTGAAAACGGTGTAAGTGGCAAAAATCTAGCTGTTATGATCGGTTTATGCTTAAGCCATTTATGACCTTATACGATAAAGGAAAATGGGTTAACGGGATAACATGACCACGTGCATTGTCGGCTTATTAAGCATAATCAGGTTAAGAACGTGCACCTAAACACACTCATTGACAAAGGAGATAAGAGTAGCTAAGAGAAGCTACTCTGAAAAGCTGGAAAAACAGTTTTTAGCTAATGATCCTGCATCAGTGTGGAAGGTTCTGAAAGCCATCACCAGCTACAAGATGCAATCCCCCAACACTGTGGAGAATCAACAACAGGCTGATGATCTGAATGTGTTTTACTGTAGGTATGAAACCGCACAGTGAACTGAGTTGAGTGCTGTGCTTAAGTATCTTGTGGTGATTGGGTGATGATGAGTGTTACAACTTCTTAATTTAAGTCTAGGGTTAGAAGGGGTAACATTGAGATTGTGACCATTGCGCGTACGAGTGGTGATGGCTAAAGACAAGACGCTACGAAAACTGCCAATAAACGGAGTTTATTTACAATCAAGGAAAAAGAAAATAAAGGTGTAAGTTAAGGATAATAATACAATAATGCAATACTAACAAATAACAACAACAAGAAAACAAACAAAGACAATATTTACATGAAAAAGAAACAAAAGTAATAAACCAGGGAAAAAGGACAAAAGAGAGTCGCCAAAGAAAAGAAAAGAACAAAACCAAAAAGGGACCCAAGCTAACTCAGGTTCAAAACTAACCTAACTCAAGAAAAGAAAAAAAGGAAAGCAAGTCTTCAGCGCGTCAAACGCCATAACTTACCTACACTTTCTACCCAAACAAAACATACAAATGTGGCGCTCACTTCTAACTAGTGTATCTATACATTGAAGTCACTAAGTGTTGCACATGTACGTCACGTGACATACTACCTTGTCCGTTCCCAAAGATCAGGAGCAACACAGTCGAAATAATACTTAAAGAAAAAAACAAGTTAAAGAACAAATCAAAGAAAACAATGACAGCTCAAAACTGTTCAACGTAAGAATGACATTGTACCGAAGGAACTTAACAACAAGCAGATCTAACAATCACAAAAACAGAAAAGCAAAGAGCAAAGCGAGCTATCCTCGCGTCCAACAAGCCGCTCTTTTAAACTCTGGCGCCGGTCCAGGATTGGCAGCGGGTAGCATGACGTCACATGGGCTGATGATGATTGGCAGCCTCCCGAACCAATAACCGTCTCTTGTAGGCGTGCCTAGGAAAAGAGGGGGGAAGAAAGAAAAACACAGAGGCACGAACTACCAGGACGTAACAATGAAGATCAGGTGTGTGTGGTTAGAACTCTGTGCTGAGGGAGTGCGCTGTGATTGGCTGATGGAAGAGCCTGGTGGATCTGTGACAGTACCCCCCCCCCCCCCTCCACGGCCCGCTCCTGAGCCCGACGTTGTGGTGGTCATCCTCTTCCACGTGGAGCAGGTCAGTCTGGATGAGTAGCGTGGAAAGTGTCGAGCAGAGAGGGATCAAGGATGTCGTTTCTGGGAACCCATGAGCGCTCCTTGGGACCGTAGCCTTCCTAGTCCACCAGATATTCCAGTAAACCATCATGGCGCAGAGAGTCCAAGATCTCATTGACATGGTATGCAGCTCCATCATCCAGAATCAGACGAAGGGGGGGGTTCCTCGCCAGGCTCTGTGGAAACAGAAACAGAAGGGTGGTGAGGTGTAAGGAGTGACACATGGAAAGTGGGGTGAATGCTGTCCTGAGGTGGTAGTTGGAGCTGATAGGTGACAGAGTTGATCTGCTTCACGATGGTGAATGGACCAATTAATCTGGGACTGAGCTTCTTGCAGGCAGGCGCATTCTGATGTCCCGGGTTGACAGCCAAACCTTTTGTCCTGGCTGGTATACTGGAGCGGTGGAGCGTCTCAGGTCAGCTGTCATCTTGCGCCTGCGAAGAGCTTGTTGCAGTTGATGGTGGGCTGCATCCCAGACCCTCTCACTCTCTTGGAACCAGTAGTCAACCTCTGGAACATCCGATGGTTCCCTAGACCAGGGGAACAGAGGGGGTTGGTAACCGAGTACACACTGGAAGGGAGTGAGTCCAGTGGTAGGCTGATGGAGGTGTAGTGATTTTTACTCCATTCACCGGTGACATAGTGATTTTTGATCACGTGTCACTTAAGGTGTGGTTATAAGTGTATCAGATGACCCCTTCCTCCTTTTGTAATACGGGGCACCAGTTAAAAATACTATCTTAACAATTTAAGAACACTCCAAAAGAGCTGTTCAATAATTTAGAATTAATATAAAATGGAGGGAGTCGGTCAACTGATTTATCTGAAGGATTTGTGAGAGTCGGGTCAACTAGTAGAGTCTTTGGTCATCAACACAAGGAAGACACAGTTATATTAAAATCAATGAAATTTATTAACAATAGACATGCAAGAGTAAATACCACAACGATTAATAATGAAATAATGAATATGCACTTCTAAAAGATAGTAAAATAATAATCAAAGGAGAATACTGAATTAAATCAAATAAACACATAAATGAAGGGAACACAGAATGGATAAATGCAATGCTGTTGAACTGAATGTAGAATGGAAGAGAATTGTATGGGAATGCTTCTTATTGAAGCCACCTAATGGCTCTGGTAAAATGGTGATAAATAACTGCTTATTTATCATTCAACAAATAATATCCCTATTATTTGTAACAAGCTGACCTCAAGTAACTGTTATCTAAACAGGTTAGAATAACGTATGCTGCATGTATAAACTAATGCCAAGAGACATCTTCCACTGATGATGCAGGCTGCGTTGCGATCCAGTAGTCGTGCCACGCTGGGCTAGAGGATGCTGAACTTCGGTTGCGCCAAGAGGGTCCTTAGGATGGACTGGGCAGCTGGGTCAGATGAATCTACACAGGTTCCTTTGCAGACTGGCTGCGTTGCTGAGGAGCCGCGTAGTACAGGCAATGTCTGCCGATGCAGAGGTCCTTTGCGGACTGGGCTACACTGCTGTAGAAGCCTTAGGGGTCAGATGAAGTCCTTCAATGCTGGGGCCCTTTTTGGCAGCTAGAGTGCAGCTGGAAGTAATGTAGAAGGTTTTGCTCGCAAAAGCTTCACCTTAACCGTCTTGTAGTCTCTTTCCTCGTCAGGTCAGAAACTGAGTGTCTGCTAATGTCTCCTTCCTCGTCGAGCTGGAAACGCAGAACAAGTGTGTGTCTACCCGGGGGACATATTTATCTCTTTCTGATGAGGAGGAGATTGAAATGTGGCGCCTTGCCGATCCTGGAGTGTGATTGGCTACAGTTATCTGAAGCAGCCCCGGTGTTGCCCACCCTGGTGTGGAACTCATTTGCATAGCATAAAGTACAGTGTTAAAATAGTGTCTTTAACATTTTACCCATGCGTTATTTCTTTACCAAACCTCTTTCAAATTATTAAAGGCATCGTAGGGAACAGATAGACACCAAACACGATATGAAATGTTAAATCATCGTCCATGCATTTGTTTATTTGTTAACAGGTCTGTCCCATGACCTGTTGGTTTAGCTGTTAGTAACTTTTAACATAAACTGTGCTTTGCAAGAAGATGGAGTGGATGTGATGCAGTTTAGATCAAATTAAGGCCTCCAAACATATGTATGAATGGATTTAGATAGATCTCTGTGGCCTTTCTTTATTTCAGTCACTGCTGCTCCAACCAGGAGGTCCTGAAGGAATTTTTATGGCAGTCCTTGCCTAAACCTTAGGAATGATTTTGGTGGTTAGAGTCAATGTGTCATCCAATGAGAAGTGCTCTCCTTGGTTTTGGTGGGTGCAGAAGGTCCCCCTTCCTGTTCTGGAAGAGGTGTCTGGTAGTTGTCCCAACATCTTATCTGATGTTGCTGAACATTTATTTAGGTTCATTCACCAAAGATCCAATCACGGTGTGGCACATCTTCCTACACACCCACAGTTAGAGAGGGGCCTTGTCGTAAACTGGCCCCTGGAATGCCATCTTGACTGTTGTTCACAACAGAAGGAATTCTGGGCATACTCGTACCAACCCAGGAACTGGTTCCAAGAGTTCTGGTGGCAGAAGGTACGCAGGAATCGGCCGATCTCTAGGAGGGCACCTAGGAGGGCAAAAAAGACTTTTCAAACACGTGAGATAAACTGTGGTCCACGTTCCGATACAATGTCCTCTGGGAATACCTGAAGATGTGGTTAAACATAAGTTCTGCAGTTTCCATGGCTGTGGGTAGACCCTTGAGGGGTGTCAGCCGGCAGGATTTGGAGAACCTGTCGATGACCACCAGGATACAGGTGCAGTTATCAGAGAGGGGTAGATCCATGATGAAATCCACTCCTAGGTGTGACCATGGTCTGTTGGGAACGGGCAGAGGAAGGAGCTTGCTGGATGGAAGATGGTGAGGGCTCTTGGAGATGGTGCAGTCCTTACAACCCTGTACGTACCTTCTCACATCCCTGGCCATGTTCGGCCACCAGAAGCGCTCTTTCAGCAGTGAGAGGGTTTCATTGGCCCCTGGGTGGCCAGTGCCCAGAGAAGTGTGGGAAAAATGGATGAGAGGAGTGTGTTGTGTTCTGTTGACATACTGTTATCCAGGAGGACAGCCCGGCGGAGTGTTGGCGGAGGCATTGGAGGCAGGAACAGAGGTCTCTGACCAATGGATGACGCCATTGGGGAGTATGGTTTCAGGAACTTCATGGGTCTCTTCTGGAGCATAGAGATGTAATAAAGCATCAGCTTTAACATTCTTGGGACCAGGACGATAGGAGATAGAGAAATTAAAATGGGTGAAGAATAACAACCAACAGGCCTGACGTGGGTTGAGTCTCTTGGCATCCCTCAAGTACTCAAGGTTTTTATGGTCGGTGAGTATGGTGAATTGATGCTTGGCTCCCTTCAACCAATGCCTTTATTCTTCGAGTGCCAACTTTATGGCTAGCAGTTCTCGATTGCCGATGTCATAGTTTCTCTCCGCCGGGCTGAGTTTACGGGAGAAGAAGGCACATGGATGGAGTTTGGCTAGACTCCCCTGCTGCTGCGAAAGCACCGCTCCTACACCAGTATGGGAGGCGTCTACCTCCACGACAAAAGGCTTCTCGGGGTCTGGGTGGATGAGGAGCGGTGCGCTGGTAAATGGTTCTTGCAAGATGTTGAAGGCTTCGTTGGCCGCTGGTGTCCAGGACAGAGACTTGTTTCGGAGGAGACTGGTAAGTGGGTGAGCTATGGAGCTGTAGTTCTGGATGAACCTTCTGTAGAAGTAGGAGCTCTTTGATGGTGGATGGTATGGGCCAGTTCTTGATGGCTTCCACCTTGCCCTTGTCCATCTGGATGCCACTGCTAGAGATGTTGTACCCAAGGAACTGCACTGAGGACTGGTGGAATGAACATTTTTCAGCTTTGAGGAACAACTGGAATTCTCTCAGGCATTGAAGGACCTCCTCAATGTGGTGGCAATGTTTGGCCATGCTCCGTGAATAGATCAGGATGTCATCGATGTAGACTAGAACTGACCTATAGAGGGATTCCCGAAACACCTCATGGATGAAGTCCTGGAATACGGAGGGGGCACTGACCAGGCCATACTGCATAACAAGATACTCGTAGTGTCCAGTAGGGGTCACAAAAGCCATCTTCCATTCGCCCCCCTCACGTATCCGGATGAGGTTATACGCGCTGCGGAGGTCCAGCTTGGTGAAAACAGTGGCACCACGGAGATGTTCCAGAGCCGCTGGGATGAGGGGAAGAGGATATCTGAACTTGACAGTGATCTCATTGAGAGACCGGTAATCAATACAAGGCCGCAAGACTCCGTCCTTTTTGGCCACAATGAAGAAGCTCGAAGCAGCAGGGGAAGTGGACGGATGGATGTAGCCTTGGTTTAGAACCTCCTCTATGTACTCCTCCATGGTCTTTTGCTCTGGGATGGAGAGTGGATAAATCTTCCCACGGGGCACTGACTCACCCGGAAGCAGATTGATGGCACAGTCCAATGGCCGGTGTGGAGGCAGCTTGGAGGCTCTCTTCGGGCAGAACACATCACTGAAGTGGGCATAACACGGAGGAACATCCACCGACTGTTTCTCTACAGGGCTCCTCCAGAACCAGTAGATGAATTTCTTCCATGTGAAGTATTCCAACTTGAAGCTTCACCGGACCAGCACGACCGAGGGGCTTGCCCGTTACTGAATGGATCTGGTAGATGGACGGCGTAGAGGTTGTCTTGAACTTAAGCTGATGGCAGAGGGCAGCAGAGATGAAGTTACTGGCTGACCCGGAGTCGAGGAGGGCATAGACTGAAATGGAGACATTAAAGTGCATATTGCAGGTTAAACATTTTTTTTTTTAGATGAATATATAACCTTGTACAAAAATACAATATAAAAAGTTACTGCAGGGTTTAAAAATGTTTTGCAGGACATTTTACAGCACTCAAGGGAGTCGTTCGCCGAGCTCTGTGTTGACTCAGTGCAGAGTAGGTTGGTATTCAGTGACAGTGGTCGTGAATCAGCATGTTTTCGGTAGTTTTTGTATTTTATTTATCATTGTCATGGTAAATTATTGTGTTTGTGGAGGTTGCACAAACTCCAGCCTGTCAGGACATAGAGTCCAGGGGTTTAATAAGAATAAAAAGGGCACTGCTATCTTCTGTGCCAGTTTGTTTTGTGCAGGTGAAGACGGACTTCACTTCTGCTTCTGCTTCGATAAACACGTTTATTATAGACCGGAGGATTATCATCATGCCGATATGATGGAGTTCAACATTGTAATACTACTGTAAATAATGATATTAAATGAATAAACTTACATACGCGATGCTTCTTCACCATTTTTACTTGAATCAATTTCAACACTGATGAATACAAATTATGTACACATGCATACAGTCTCACACTTACACTTTGAATTATGTGCTGGTAATGTAAATACTCCAATTTCATTCATGTATATACTGTAAACGTATATATACATTCAAATTCACACAACTACATAATCATGGCATCATATACATCCTCACACTATCAGTGAATGGGCACGGAATAAACTCACAACACATAATTAATGAATAAAGGATAACATTACAAGAAACACATACAGTAACACTTATGTTCGTCCGCCGGTGGGAGACATGATCACGGATCCATCAGAGAGAAGAAACGTGAATTGTGCACCGTAAGTGTTGGTTTTTTATCTTTTTTTTTTCCTGGGGCAGGGCTTATGTTAATTGCAGGGTAAGTGATGTCACCAACCCGGGAAGAAGCTCGGTGTAGTCCCAACTGGTCGTAAATGTAGGCATTAATCTGCCTTAACTTTAAAAGACAATATCTCCGTTTGCATTGAACTTTCAATGCTCTAACTTTGCAGATACTCTTTATGCTCAAGCAGCAACATTACACACTAACTAAAGAAGAAAAAAAAGTGAAATAGCAATGAACCACCCCTTTAAAATGTATGCCTATACAAAATTTTCTTCACATGATGTGCAAAAATACATGCATGCATAAGATCACAAAAATCATGTTTTATGTTAAGACTGGACATTATATTAACATTAATACAATAGCTGATATGATACTGTAATCAGGACTTTTGTTTTTTTCAATAACCATGCATAAACATTATTCTCTCAAAAATACAAACATGTACATACATGTTGCTCACATATTATGGTAGCCCTGTTTGTGCTGAATACAGTGTAATGACACTTTTGCCATTAATGTTTTTTATAAGCAACTGAAAAAGCACAAATGTCAGGGCATGTAAAAACTTCTCCAGGGCCCCAAAAATCCTCAGACCCCAGAGAGTTAAAGAAAGAAGTGTTATTCTCATCCTGCCCTATCAAAAACACACTTGGCCTCACCAGCTCACCCCACAACCTGGGGGCCAAAGTTGCAGACCCAGCATTAACATCTGTCAGGTCAGTGCTGAAGTCTGCCTTCCTTCCTTCCTCTACATCTGCTAAGGCCATCCCAGCCCTCAGTTCAGTGAATCTGATGGCCGCCACCCCTCCAGAGCCTCTTACCAAGATGGCTGCCATTCCAGAGCCTTGTTACAAGATGGCCACTATTCCAAGGCCTTGTCACAGGATAGCCGCCATGCCTGAGCCCTCAGCCATAATGGCCACACTTGGAAATGAGTCCTCTCCAGAACCTGCGGAGGACCCATGGTTGATTGACTTTTGGTCAGAGCTAATACCAGCCCCTGACCAGAATCCAGTGATGGCTCCAGCCCTTGACCAGAGTCCAGTGATGGCTTCAGCCCCTGACCAGAGTCCAGAGATGGCTCCAGCCCCTGACCAGAGTTCAGTGAAGGCTCCGACCCCTGAGTTTGCCCCAGAGTCCTCTCCAGCCCACAAGCCTACTCCAGAGTCCTCTCCAGCCTACGAGCCCGCTCCAAGTCCGCTCTAGACTCCACCACAGAGTCCATCCCAGCGAGTTCAGTATTGAACATCATGGCTACGGCTCATTGGTGTGTGTGAGCTGCACACATAGTTGTATCTCCTCCTTGGCTGTAGATTTTTCCCATCTATAGCCAAGGAGGCATCCCTTAAGTGCCTACCTAAGACTCTACTAGTCAGCCTCCAGAGCACCCACCCTCCCACCCCTTGGGGGTTGGCTTACTGTCACGTTTAGAGTTTATTTTTCATCTGTTTTCATGTTTTCCCTGTCTTCAGTTACTTAGTTTTCTAGTTTGTTAATTGTTTCAGTTCTCCTCATTTGCCTGTCTGTTTGTATCCTAGGTTACTGATTAATTACTGTCTTCAGTTTAGGGGTTTCTTGTTAATTAGTCTTGTTAACTCCTCTGTTTGGTGTGTATTTAAGCCCTTAGTTTCAGTCCATTCTTTGTCTAGCTTTTTTTTTTATGTTACACTTGTGTTTGTAGTTGCTTTCCTGGTGATTTTCCCTTTTCCTTGTTCAGATTACTCCATTAAATGTTCCTGAAGATATCTTCTTTATCATGCTTTGAATGCTACAACCCTACCGTGACATACCCGTTTTTATAATATATTACCTGTTTTTATAATATATTCTCTTGTGTATGTACCCAGAGCTCCTGAAAACCACAACAAATTCCTTGTGTGTTTGCGCACACTTGGAGAATAAAGATTACGGCTCATATACTAAAATATAATAGTATATTTAGAACTATACTATATTAATAAAAATGATCTTGCTTTGTCTGCTATCTTTATTTTTTAATTTTTTTTTTCACTTAGCTCATTACAGTGAATACTGGGATTGCCAACTCTCTGAATACTTTAATATTCATGATGCAGTATTTAAACAAACCAAAGATGACCTACTGAATCTTTTGAGATTTTGAAGTGTGTAAACAGGGGACATCCCATGAGGCCACAACAAGATCTGTTTTCATTGTTATTGTTAGATTGTAGGTCAAGTTAATGCTGATTAATTTACTGTAATATGCTGTAAGTGTCACGGCACGAAGAAAGACAAAAGGTAGATCCAATAGCAGCAATAATTTATTAAGGGCAATTCCAAAAACGTAGTCCAAGATACAGGCAGGGGTCAGAATCCATAAACAACAGTCCAAACATAAAACATGAAACAGGAAACATGAAAACCGGAGAACCAAACAGGAGGGTGACATTCAACAATGAACCACAAGAACAGACAGAAACAACTCAGACTAAATACACAGACACTAATGACCAAATACACAACAGCTGGGTGTAATGATGAGTGGTAATTAGTCCGGGAAGTGTGTATGGGGAATGTAGTCCATGAGACCGGTGGAAATGACAGTCCGGGACGGAGTGCCCTCTAATGGTTGAAGGGCACTCTCACAGGTGATCGTGACATTACCCCCCCCCTCAAAGGAGCGGCTACCAGACAACAAACAAACACAAAAAACTCAGGAGGGAGGTGGACCGGAGGAGGATCAGGGGGAGGGATGGTGGGCCAGATCCCAGGTACCTCACTGAAAACCAGGGCGGTGCTGGCGGAACTGACCAGGCGGGCACCGGCAGGCTAGGAGTCCTGGCTGGTTGCCAGGGTGGCGCTTGAGGAACTGACCAAGCTGGTTCCAGCGGTTCAGACGGCCTGGGCAGTGACGGCAGAGCAGAAGGCTTGGATGACGGCGGCAGGGCTGGAGGTCTGGGCGGCGGCGGCAGGACAGAAGATCTGGACGGTGGCAGGGCAGAAGGCTTGGATGATGGCAGAGCAGAAGGCTTGGACGGCGGCGACGGCCGAGCTGGCGGCCTGGGTGGTGGCAAGGCTGACGGCCTGGGCGGCGGCAGGGAAAGGCACTTCGTTGGCGCCGGCAGGGCAAGGCGCTTCTTTGGCGCCGGCAGGGCAAGGCGCTTCGTTGGCGCCGGCAGGGCAAGGCGCTTCGTTGGCGCCGGCAGGGCAAGGCGCTTCGTTGAAGCCAGAGCAGTCTCTATGGTCGGAGGGTCTTGCAGATCGGAGGAAGCCCTCTTCCTCCTTCTCCTCCGCTTACGAGAGTGAGGCGGTGGCTCACCCAAACTGGACTCACTGGCTGGAGCGGGCTCTGGAGTGGACTCACTGGCCGGAGCGGGCTCTGGAGTGGACTCACTGACCGGAGCGGGCTCTGGAGTGGACTCACTGACTGGAGCAGGCTCTGGGTGAGGGTGAGTAGCCGAACGGCCTCTGTGAGAGAGATGGTGGACAAAGCCCCAAAAGTCCAGGGTCTGGAGCCCCTCCATCTCACACTGATGCAAAGGGTCCTCAAGGCCAGCATTAAAAATGTCTTTAAGCGCCTCGTCGTTGTATCGCAGTCCCTCTGCCATGGTCCAGAATAAACGCGCAAACTGCCCAACCTCTCTTTCCTCCTGGCGCAGCGCCATCACTGCGCCAGAACACGAACCATCCGCTCTCTGATGGAGGCTGGGGAGCGGATCCGACTCTCCATGCCGCTGGATCTAGGTCGGTGGTTCATTCTGTCACGGCACGAAGAAAGACAGAAGGTAGATCCAATAGCAGCAATAATTTAATATGGGCAATTCCAAAAACGTAGTCCAAGATACAGGCAGGGGTCAGAATCCATAAACAACAGTCCAAACATAAAACAAGAAACAGGAAACAGGAAACATGAAAACCGGAGAACCAAACAGGAGGGTGACATTCAACAATGAACCACAAGAACAGACAGAAACAACTCAGACTAAATACACAGACACTAATGACCAAATACACAACAGCTGGGTGTAATGATGAGTGGTAATTAGTCCGGGAAGTGTGTATGGGGAATGTAGTCCATGAGACAGGTGGAAATGACAGTCCGGGACGGAGTGCCCTCTAATGGCTGAAGGGCACTCTCACAGGTGATCATGACAGTAAGTACATGGATGGGAAAAACAATCTTCATGTAAATCATTTTGTGGTTGGTAATCTGGGCTTAGTTTCATTTAAGTTTTTACAGTTTTTATTAGTACCAGTTGTCTAATGGTGTCAGATTCACAATTGAATATAAGTGTGTTAATCATAAATGAACAAATATTTGTAAATTTACTGTTATCATATCATATCATAGATGAGGATCCACAGTCTTTTGTGTGTAAATTCTTCACAAAAACAGAGAAAATACTGAATGCCAAAGCAATAGTGTTAACTAAAATGCTGAGATATTTTATCAATGAAGGACAAGAAAATAACTGCTATAAAAATGAATGCGTTTATATCCACACAATCCCATATAAATCATTTAAAGGGCCTATTTATAGGTGGGAGTGTAACACAGTTGTTTAACTCTCTGGCTTTTGGCTGCTGTTGATAGGAGATGCTGGCAGAGTAAAGGCAAACAAATTATTTCAGGAATAAAAAAGATCAATAGCATCTTTACTAAATCTCCCCCTCAAGACTCTCATTACAGTAATCCAAAGTCATCTTTCTCTGCCAAATCAGAAATTGTGGAGACAAAGACAATATTAGCTTTACTGGCTGTGGCCAGCACTTGCAGCTATTTGGGATTTACTTAATGCAAGCGGGGAAATGAGAAAATAGTGATTTACTATCTTTAAATTACAGCACCTCTGTGTACTTACAGCAGTATGCAGATGTGTTAACATGTAAATAAGGAATCTTTCTCAGTCCGAACATCTGTATCACATGATAAAATGCCTTCAGCCATTTACCAAACCTTTTCAAAGTGCGTTATTAGTTTTTTTAAATTTCTTTAGAAAAACTATGACACTCTTGAATAAGTGAAAGGATAGTAGGCCTATTTGAAAAGCCACTGTGGAAATTAGGGTGAATTCAGGGTGATTGGGACATTTTGTGCCATTGATATTGTTACGACCCGTCCTAGTCTAGAGGTTGGACGGATCAGTAACAAAGAAATTAAAATAATAAAGGATTTAAATTAACGGAAATTCCTCCTCTCCTGTCCCAGCTCACAAGAATCACAACGTTTTGAAACAAAAAACTCTTTTCTTTATTCTCTTTTCACAAATCAAAAATGAACAGATAGCATTATCATGACAGAAGCATTTGCTCGGAAGGGGGACAAAGGCCAAAACAACAGACAAAAGGGAATCTACCTAAGGGTTTAGAGAAGCTGACTTACCCAACAAATAAAATATAAACAAAAGTACAACAAACTTCCCTAACTCCCCAATTAAACCATAAACAGGAGAAAACAAACTGCACAAAGTAAAAGTGACGCTCCCCCGACCTACAGCTTCGTATATATAAAGGGGTAAAAGAAACAAGCGTTATTTAACAAGAGTAGAGTTAAATGATGAGATAGAGCAGTTCTTACTGGGTATTGTTTAAAGTTTCCGTCACACAATTGGGAGAAATCAGTTCTCACGCATAGACAACAACAGCAGCATCGGTCACACCATAACAATTCGTAATAGTCTGGGGCAGGAGACACAGGACAGGACACGCGTGGAGCTCACGACGCGCTCGACACAGCTCAACAACACCGTCCTCGTTTCCTGCATTTAAGCACTCCCGCTCTTCCACGTAACTTGCCGCAGCTGGTCTCTCAATCAAGCGGCACTGCCAGAGAGGGAGAGACGGAGAGAGAGCAGGAGAGAGAGCGAAAGACCGTGCACAACACATAATACATTACAAAACATGTATACAAAACACAACAAGGTAATTCGTCTATGACGTAACAATACATACACAAAACAAAATACGTTCATGACGTAACAATATGAATTGGAAAAAAGTGACCCAATCAACCTGAATTCACTCCCATTTAAATCTCAAGGAGGTGAAAAGCCTGGAAAAAGCCAAAGAAAATGGCCTAGAACACCAAAACACTTGCTATGTTTCCATCCACCTATTTTTATGCAAATTTTGGGATATTGCATTAAAACAAACAAACAAAAAACACTTGATGGCAACCCCAACATGCGCATAAATTATAAAAATGCTCATGGAAAACTTGTGAAATAAATTGAGGAGGATAAGCACAACAATCGTTTGACTTTGCTTCAGCAGAGGATGTGATTGGACAGTTGTGGCCTAATGGTTAGAGGGTTTGAGGTCATGGTCGTGGGTTTGAGTCTCAGTACTGTTAAGAAATTAAGTAAGTGAGGTGCCCTTGAGCAAGGCACCTAACCCCCAATCGTTCCCTGGGTGCTGTAACAGAAATGGCTGCCCACTGCTTTGGGTGTGTGTTCATGGTGTGTGTGTTCAATACTCACTGCTGTTTGTGTGCACTTAGATGGGTAAAATTTGGAGCACAAATTCTGAGTATGGGAATACTTGGCTACACATCACTTCACTTTCACTTTAAAACTAACCAATGGACCAATTTTATTGCATAGCATGTCAAATGTGGTAATTCTGAAATACCTAAGCCAAGTCTGTTTATTGCGTTTCGTATGCGTGCTCTGAGGCACAAGTAATTTATAGCCGCTTTTCCACCATCGGGCCAAATGGTTCTCATTACGTAACCATTCCATTCTGTGCCGATCCGGGCTGGCTGGTAAAGTTACGGTTTCATTTTCCACTGTAAGGCTGATAACGGCCACTCTTTGGAATGTAACACAAAAGCGTCAGTTGCCTGGTAACGCAACAGTTTACTGATGATATGAGATGTAAATAATGACCGCGTTATGGAGGATGATCAGATATTTATTTTAATTTTATTATCATTTATTTATTAATAATAAAATTATTATTTTAAATTTATTAAAATAAATATATTGTAATGACTGAGAAAAAACAGACACAATTATTTGTTAGTTCACCAATAGTTTTAACCTCACTCTGGGATTTGACTGTCCCCATCCCCCGAGAAGTTTATTGCACTGAGGAATGTGCTGCCACATTGAGAGCAGAGAAGAGACGCAGGAAATCTGCATCTTCCCTGCATTTTCCACACAGAATACAGACGTTACTGCATTAATTTATAGACAGACTATTCTCTACATACATATTCTCAGGAAATGAGATCCATTGCTGTTGTTGTATTGTACCATTGTTACAGCCAGTTTAATCTTACTTGGTCATAAAAGCCCTGACAAGGGGGTGCGTGTCACCCGGAAATACATCATCTTCATTGGCCCCCATCATTCCTAAGAGGTTGGACTTTGACCAGAGGTTAAAAACCAGCAAACAGTGCCACTCCCCCTTTTCTTCCTTGCTTCTGGATGACCAAACAGGTCTCCTTGTGGCCGGCCTCTCTAGGCCCGGCCGCAAGGCTGGTAGGCCCCCGGCCTACAACACCCAGCCATGTGCTCATCACCCAACAGACTGGCAACAACTTCAGACGATAACCTCAAGATTTTTCCTCAACCTGCAGATCCGACGCTCCTCAGCCTAAAGGCATCTTGCAAGTATCGTACATTTTAATGCTAAACAGCGATTTAGCATTGATTTGTAAGACTTACCTTTGCTATTGCTAAAAGAAACTGATGAGTCCTTTCCAGAGTGTCTTTGACTTTCCTATAGCTCTAGTAACAGTACCTCTTCCGGTTAAACTCTATTATTACTCATTCTGACCTACATATGTGTGTGACCCTTTGTGTATGTTATGTTATGATGTTATGTTATGTTATATGTTATGTTATATGTTATGTTATGTGTTTGCTAGTTTAGTTATGTGTTTGTGAGTTAGTTAATAAAGATTGTGCACAATACATGTTTGGTTCTGACTCCATCTGCTAATGAATTGCCTCTTAAGTGATATAGACCCGAACCTATGCTCTAAGTAGCACGGTGCGATAAGAATGTTATTTTTCCATAACCTGGAAATGAACATTTCTTAGAATTATTAAACAATCAACACTAAGTGTTCCCTGGACAACAGGTTAATTGATTGTAATATTAAGATTAATGTAGCTATAGCCAGTAAATCTGATTAACCGATTTACATATTCATAATTAATCATAATTAATAAATCATATAGAGTTATGAATAATTATTAATGTTTCCCCTTTGAGTTAATTCACTTCAGTATCATTATGTTTATGTCGTGCAAATAGAGTGCTTAGCCAGCTATGGAGAAACTGGTAGCAAGGCAACAAACAAGTGACCAATCCCACGTGCCTATGTCAGTTCACGCATTCTAAAAGAGCCACAGTAGCTTCAACGGTTGCAGCAACTTTAATTTTTATTACAGATATTTTGCGCCAATTTCCCAGGAAGTGACTATTTTGTTCTTTTGAACACATTTGATGGAAACAGTGCTTTATTCCAAATGTTTTATGCAATATTTAAAGTTTGTGCATAAGTTAATTTTGCAACTTTGAATGGAAATATAGCTACTGTTAGGTTGGCAAAGGAGGAAGATGCTGAACGCCAGCCACATTTTCCATAAGTGAGAAGTAATGTTTGTTCCAAAAGCCTATTTTAACACTGAGTCTATTTCTGTAGTGTGGTACACACTGGAGTCAGCAAAAAATATGGTGAAAATGCCCTATAAACCTATTTAACAAAATATTTTGCTATAGACTTTTATGAAACAATACAAACTAATAAAATAAACTATTCACCAAATGTTAAAAAAAACCACAGCATTTTAAGAATTGCAAATACATTTTTAAATGAATGAAACAAAATTCTCAACTACCTACTCTCAATGACCATTGTACACTGCATTCCAAATTATTATGCAAGTGGCATATCAGTAAGATTTCAGTACAATAAACAATCAGATTTTAGTTTTTCTAAGAAAATGTTTGTTTGTTTATTTATCCATGTCTTTTTAGATAACTGGTATCAGTCTCAGACAAAATAATTTGCCAGGTCTATGGAAACCCTACTTAGAGGTTGTTCCACATTATTAAGCAAGTCACAGTTCTCATGCAATATGGGGAGGAAGAAAGATCTTCTGAAGATGAAAAGCATGAAATGGTGCAATGTTGTGCAAAAGGCATGAAAACAACTAATATTGTGTGAAAACTGAATGGAGATTATCGAATTATCATAAGATTTGTGAGTGATTTAGAGCACAGCAAAACTCAGTCAGATAAAGGCTTATTAATGAAAGTTCCTGTCAAAAAATTAATTGTATTAAGAGGGCAGCTATAAAAAAGTGTTGAGCAGCAAACAGGTATTTGAAGCTGCTGGTGTCTCTGGAGTCTTGAGAACCTCTCCATGCAGGCTGGCAGTTGTACGTAAAGATGCATTTTAGCCGCTCCAAACCAAAGCTCACAAATGACTCTGGGGTCTTCCACGAGGTCGAGGGGCCGGTTTCTCTGGGTGCGTCCTATGAAACTCAGTCAAGAGTGTGGGGTTGAGGATGTCTTCTGCATTGACCCAGGATCGCTCCTCCGGTCTGTACCCCACCCAATCCACCAGATATTGGAGGAGCTTACCCAAGTAAGTCTCAAGCCTGTATAGTGAACAGCATATTCTAGGGCCCAGTTTATGGCTGGGCCCCTCTCTGTCTGTAACAGTGGACAAAGGTTTGCTACATTTTGATTGGATCTTGGTGGACTAACACAAACAAACTGTCCAACGCCATCAGATAAAGATGTAAGGACAACATCCAGATCCCTCTTAGAGGGTAAGAAGAAGACCTTTTGTACCAAGCCTGGGAAGGACAAGACTTCTCATTGGTCCACAGGCAGTTACTGCCCTTCACCCATCTAGGCACTACTTCCTCAGGTTGGCCAGAGACTGCCATAAAAATTCCTCGGGACCTTGGCAGCAATGGGTGAAACAAAGAGAGATCACAAAGATCCATCCAAATCCATTCAAAACTATGTTTGAAAACCTTAGAACTGATGCAAACTACACATCCATTTAATACTTATTCACAGAAATAAGTATTCTCAGTGACAGCTATTTGTAGTGCAACATCTGATACAAATTCAGCTGTTAATGTACAATTGAATGACAGTTTAATCTTTTTCCATCATGTTTAGTCTCTATTTGTTTAGAATATTGCCAAAAGGAATTCTGGTGGTGGTTTGGAAAGTGAGAAATGAGTTGGTAAACTTTACAGACACTGTAAAGACTTCCAATTTTGTGCTTTATGCAAATGAGTTCCACAGGGGAGAGAAGGGTGGGCCACACTCTGTGTGTCCCCTCTGATGCCAGCAGCCAATCACAGCACTCGAATGGAGAAGCGCCAAAATGCAATCTCCTCCTCATCGGAAAGGCATAAAGGTACCCTTTCAACAGACACTCCTTGTTCTGAGTCTGCCCTTCAAACAGGGAAAGACATAACAGATATTGTTCTGAGTCCCGGCTTGCGAAGCTGAGACACAACAGATACACTGTTCTGAGTCTGTCCTGCACAGGGACAGATATTAACAGATACAACACCGTTCTGAGCCTCTGGTCCATCCAGAGAGACAACAACAGATCCCATGATCTGAGTCTACAGCTTGTGAGACAGCAACAGAGATGACCACGTTCTAAGCCTCCAGCTTTTGAGGAAAGAGACGTTAACCAACACTACGTTCAAAGTTTCCGTCCAGCGAGACAGTGACGACATCTGCAACAAGGTTAAGCTCAGGAGAGCAAACCTTCACTTCAAGGTACCTTCGTCTGCGTGTTCCAGATTGTTAAGGACCTTCTGCACCTACGCCAGGGCCTCGCCTGCATGTTCCAGATTTTAGGACCCTTTGGTGCTCGAAGAGATCAGCATCCCACAGACCTTCGTGTTCAAGACTGTTGAAACAGATTCTGGCTCCTCTCCCCACTGCATTGTCACTCAGCACAACCAGTGGAAGACGTCATCGGACTCAACCGCATGGAACGTAAATATCACTTAACCAAACCTCTTTCCAGAGACCTTGGCATTGTTGTATATTATCAGTATATAGTTTCCTAATTCCTATTAGATTCAATATAGCTGATGTTAGTCAATAACAAATAATCTCTCATTTATTTGTCTGTTGCATAATAAGGTTTTCCACCTTATTATTTTTAGAGAAACAGTTTATCTCTCCCTAAGATAACGTAACTCTTCCATAGCCACATTCAACTTAATCACTTGTATTCTATGTATCGTATGCACTTTATTCCTTTATCATTCATGGTATTCATTTAGTAGTTGTGTTAGTTATTCTTGTTTATCTTTTTGTTAATAAAATGTATTTTATTACACTTGTGTCTTCCTTTTGCTGATAATACAGAAAAGGTTCTACAAGTTAGCAATATCACCAATCTTTCAGATAAATCAGCTGACCACTTTACATTCATTCTAAATGAATGAAAGCCCCTGTTGGGAGTGTTCTCATACTGCCAAGGTAACAGACCTTGACTGGTGCCCTGAACTAGGGAAAAAGGGGGAAGTGGTCATCTGATGTACTCATAACCACACCTTAAGAGACGTGTGTCCAAAAATCACAATGTCAACGGTGACTTGAGTACCAATCCCTATTTTACTTTGTGTCCTGGGATGGACAAAGTAAAAATCACTACACCTGGTACGCCTCCTCACCATCCACCAAGATGGGTGGGGGACCCCGGCAATTGGTCTGCTCCTCCTCTGCTCTCAGACTACCAGCAGGTATGAGAAGTGATGCATGAAAAATGGGAGAAATGCGATAATTAGAGGGTAACACTAAATGAAAAGAAACTGGTGTAATCTGTTTAATAATTTGAAAGGGACCCACGTACCTGGGATTGATCTTCTTGCATGGAAGTCTGAGGCGTAGGTCTCAAGTGGATGGCCAGACCCACTGACCTTGAGTATTTTCAGGACTGGGGCGACAGTGACGATCGGCCTGCAACTTTTGTCTTTTGACGGCATGTAGCAAGTGGGTGTGAGCCTGATTCCAGATGTCTTCACTTCTCTAGAGCCAATCATTGACAGAGGGTACCTTAGTAGATTCTCCTTACCATGGAAATAAAGGAGGTTGGAAGCCCATTACACACTGGAATGGAGTTAGTTCGGTGGAGGTTTTTTGAAGTGAGTTCTTAGCATATTCTGCCCACATGAGGTATCAACTCCAATCTGTTTGATTCTGATGACAATAGGATCTGAGGTTCTCAGGTGATTGAGGGTGATATATCCTGAAGTGAGGCTAATGTTGATATTGAGTTGTTGAAAGAAGGCTGACCATACTCTGGATGCAAATTGGGAGACTTGATCTGACACGATGTCTTCAGGGAGACCATAGAAGCAAAACAGAAAGTTGCACATAAGTTTAGCCGCATCAAACGCTGTGGGCTGCTTGGGAAGTGGAATTAAATGACAGGTCTTGGAGAAACGATCTTTGACTGTGTGTAGTGTAGTATTGCCATTGGATTTGGGGAGATCGGTAATGAAGTCTATGGCGATGTGGGACCAAGGTTGGTGAGGAATTGGCAATGGATGCAGTAAGCCGGATGGTAATTATCTGGGAGACTTGCTTGTGTTACAGGTGATGCATTCATGAATAAATTTTATTGTGTCTGCCTGCATGGTTGGCCACCAAAAACTGTTCTGAAGAAGGTGAAAAGTGGCAGAAATTCCAGGATGACAGGAGCTGAGTGAGGTGTGAGCTTGCTGTAACACTTTCTTGTGGAGATCCTGTGGTACAAAGGTTCTATCAGTGGGGCATTCGGGAGGGAGGGTCTCTTGTGCCCACCTGGCCTGTCTAGGGTTTAATCTCTTGGCAGAATGCAAATGCTCCAAATTCTTGTGGTCAGTTAGAATCAGAAAAGGATGTTTAGACCCCTTCAGCCAATGACACCACTCCTCTATAGCTGATTTCATGTCCAACAATTCCCGGTTTCCAACATCGTAATTTTGTTCGGCTGGACTGAGTTTGCATGAATAGTAAGCACAGGGATAGAGCTTGGGTAAGGAACCTTGCTGTTGTGAGAGAATGGCTCTGATGCCCATATTTGAAGCGTCCACCTAAACTATGAATGGGAGTTCTGGGTCAGGGTGATGGAGGATGGAAGCAGATGTGAAACATGACTTGAGATCTGTGAAAGCCTCCTGAACTGAAGTTAACCATGTGAGATGGGATGAACTTCTTTTAGTCATGGCTGTAAGTGGGGAGGCTACTGAACTGAAACCTCAAATGAAGTGTCAGTAAAAGTAAAAGCAAATCCCAAGAAATCATTGCAATTCCTTTAAGGTTGTCGGTTTTGGCCAGTCAAGAACAGCTTTGACTTTCCTCTCATCCATAGCGACTCCCTTCTGACTGATGATGTAGCCCAAGAATGATGTTGTAGTCTGGTGAAATTCACACTCCTCTGCTTTGGCATATAACTGATGCTCAATAAGTCTTTGTAATACTGCTCTTACATGTTGTACATGTTCCTCATAGGTGCTAGAATAGATAGAGAATGTCATCGATGTAGACGATTACCCAGCAGTCAAGCATGTCCCGAAAGACGTCGTTGATGAATGATTGAAATACTGAAGGACTGTTTGAAAGTTCCTCCAGAATGTAGTTCATAGTTTCGGATTCGGGTTGTGATGAGGGAAAATTCAACCTTTAGGTGGTGTTGTGCCTGGTAAGAGTTCAATGGAGCAGTCGCTTGAACGATGAGGAGGAAGTTCTGAAGCCTTAGTTTTGCTGAAAGCCTCAGTGAAGTCGGAATATTCGATGGGCAGAGTAGGAAGAAGAGCAGGCTCATCCTTAAGTGTGATGGCTTGAACAGAGAGTGAATAGCTACCAGTGATACAGCTGGAGTGACATAAGGGGTCCCATTTGAGGATCTGACCCTCCCTCCATGAGATGAGGGGATTATGCTGGTGTAACCAGGGAAGTCCAAGAATTACTGGATTATGAGGTGATGTCATGATGTAGAAACGAATTGTCTTGGGTCCCAGTCTGCAGTTGAAGATCCACAGTGGTGTGTAGAACCCTTCCTTCATCGAGGGGGCATCCATCTAGCACCTCCACTGCCAATTGAGAAGTGCAGGATATTAGTGGGAGTTGATGTTGTTGAGTAAAAACTCATGAGACATAAAATTTCCAGCTGCCCGAGTCTAGAAAAGCAGACGTGGGTATATTATTGGGTATACAGTTGATCATCAGCACTTATACCTCCCTCTCGATGCTCAAATATCTCCCGAAATCATTGAAGGAAAAACTCAAATGAAGGGAAAGCAGTATCATCCTCTCTCCAAACTGCCGTCACCCACTCAAAGCTTTGCCCGTTAGAAGAGATTTTGCTGGCTTCGGTGGCATACATCACTTGTTGTTGATTAACAAATAATGAACACTGCAGCAGAAATCCCTTACATTTTGCTGGGTTACCGTCAAACTTATCAGAAAGAGCCAGACAAGGATTAATTGTTAGTGAAGGCGGTGGAGAATCATCTGCTCTCACATTCAGTTGAGAGGGCGCCGGGTTCGGTGGCTGTAATCGTAAGCTCTGCAGTGTCTTGATGAGCTCCTCTGTAACTGTAGTTAAATGGGCCAGCTGGTGTTGATGTATGGCATGTTGATTAGCTTGAGTTGAAAGCTCTGAGGACATTTGAGCCATCACTGCTGGATCATGTGATGGGGACGTTTTATGTAAGGAAGCTTCAGCAAAGTGAGGATCCATTTACAGCTTTATTATAAACTTGGTCGTACAATCAAGGTCAATCACCAGTAAACACAATAGTAGAGATAAGGCAGCTTGTAATCCAGAAACTGGCATAAGGTCTGGGCAGGCAGCAAACAATCAAAAATCAGTCCATGATAGAAAACAGTCCAGGGCAGGCAGCAGAGTATCACAAAGAGAATAAACTGTAGTGATTTTTACTCCATTCACCTGTGATGTAGTGATTTTTGATCATGTGCATGTGGTGTGGTTATGAGTGTATCAGATGACCCCTCCCCCTTTTGTAATACGGGGCACCAGTTAAGAATACTATCTTAACAATTTAAGAACACTCCAAAGGAGCTGTTCAATAATTCAGAATTAATATAAAATGGAGGGAGTCGGTCAGCTGATTTATCTGAAGGATTTGAGTCTGGTCAACTAGTAGAATCTTTGATCATCAACACAAGGCAGACACAGTTATAATAAAATCAATGAAATGTATTAACAATAAACATGCAAGAATAAATACCACAACACTTAATAATGAAATAATGAATATGCACTTTTAAAAGATTGTAAAATAATAATCAAAGGACAATACTGAATTAAATCAAAGAAACAAATAAATGAAGTGAACACAGAATGGATAAATGCAATGCTGTTGAACTGAATGTAGAATGGAAGAGAATCGTATGGGAATGCTTATGGGAGCCACCTAATGGCTCTGGTAAAATGGTGATAAATAACTGCTTATTTATCATTCAACAAATAATATTCCTAATTCCTAATATTCCCTTATTTGTAACAAACTGACCTCAAGTAACTGTTATCTAAACAGGTTAGAAAAACATTTGCTGCATGTATAAACTAATGCCAAGGTCTCTAGAAAAGAGGTTTGGTAAGTTTATATTTACGTTCCACACAGTCGGGTGATCAAGCCGGTAGCAGAGACGTCTTCCACTGATGATGCAGGCTGCGTGCAGTGGGAGGGCGCGGAGTTGCGATCCAGTAGTCGTGCCACACTGGGCTGGAGGATGCTGAACTTCGTTTGCGCCAAGAGGGTCCTTTAGGATGGACTGGGCAGCTGGGTCAGATGAATCTTCACAGGTTCCTTTGCAGGCTGGCTGCGTCGCTGAGGAGCCGTGTGGTACAAGCAATGTCTGCCGATGCAGAGGTCCTTTGCAGGGCTGCGCTGCTGTAGGAGCTGTAAGGGTCAAATGAAGTCCCTCAATGCTGGGGCCCTTTTGCAGCTAGAGTGCAGCTGGAAGCAACGAAAAGGGATTTGCTCGCAAAAGCTTCACCTTAACTGTCTTGTAGTCTCTTTCCTCGTCAGGTCAGAAACTCAGGACGTGGAGTGTCTGTTAATGTCTCCTTCCCTGTCGAGTTGGAAACGCAGAACAAGGGTGTGTCTACCTGGGGGACATATTTATCCCTTTCTGATGAGGAGGAGATTGAAATGTGGTGCCTTGCCGATCCTGGAGTGTGATTGGCTACTGTTATCTGAAGCAGCCCCAGTGTTCCCCACCCTCTTACTCTCTTACTTTACTTTATTTCGAGCCATAGAAATAAAAATATTGTACACAGAAAGATGAATATATTGTACAGTATTATACATTATACCCACATTGGGTAAAGGAAAAAAAAAAAAAAAAAAAAACAACAACAAAAGAAAATAATTGAAATAATAGTATCTATAATATATTTCAGAGATGTTCACAGTTTATATATAATATAGCTCGAAAAGGAGTGGGAAGAAGACGAACTTATTTAACCCCACCCCCTATTCATCCTAATGAATAGTTACAATATCTGACCTATGTCGTACATTATACACTAAAAATTACATCTTAATATTATACATTACACACATATGCAATGTAGATACTTCTTTCTATAATTTTACTTGTCACTATAAATATTACTCATATTACCATCGTATATCATCATATATCAATATATTAATTAAGAATTGTGAAAATACTTCCAATTATATATAATATACTATAACTTACTATTTCATGACAATGTATTAAATATTTAAATATTTATGATGGCTTAATGGTGTTGATGTTAATAATAATTAAATTAGATTGTGTATGTTGTTCATTAACGGAGGCCAGGTGTTCATGTGAAACTGCTGTCAGAGAGAAGCAAACCCCTAACAACAGGACCACCCTTTACCTGTTTGTCTATGCTGTGCATTAAAAGAGACAAGATTTTGGCGAGTCAGCTGCGAGAAGGGGGCGCTCTCCAAGCAACAGAGCCACCACTTGCCAGCCCTGATCTAAGAATTATGTTGTATGCAAAGATATTTATAATTGTTTTTCCATGTAATTATCTCTATATTTATTACCATCAACACTGTCACCACTTTCTTAAAAAATTGATTTAATTCATGCTCCTGATCACAAATTGTTATATATTGATATAATAATAATGATGATAATCATAAAAGCAGCAATTATCAAACCTAGACATTATTTAGATAATATATTGATCATATACCATATACCACACTACATACTTAAGCCTACACTGGAGGTTATAACATTATCTTATTATCAAATCCAACTACTATAATAACCTGATAACCGTTATAATATAATCATGATAAACAGTGAGCTAAAATCACAATATGTTTTCAGAGACCAGTATTATATTATAGTCATATTCATTCATCATATAATGTATATGCACACATACCTATACATATATACACACCTACATACCTACACCTACATACATGCATACATACACATTATACATACATATACATATATACACACACATGTATATGTTACAGTTGTACTGGTTTGAAGAGATGAGGCAGGTACGGATTTCCACAATACACAATACTTTAATCCAAAAGGCAAGAAGAACCAAACATACAAAATAAACATAACATTAAGACGGACGAGGAGTGAAGGGAGTGAGTGCAATATAAAGGGAGTGCAGATAATAGAGTCCAGGTGCAGGTGATCCGTGATGATGAGGAACTGACGAGGGAAGTGAGTGCAGGTGTGGAGAACAGGAGGATCATGGGAAATGGAGTCCAGGGGAACACGGGATCTATAACAGTACCTCCCCCTCCCGGTAGGCGCGTCCTCGCGCCGTAGATGTAACAACCGGGAGGGGGGCGGGCGCCCTGGAGACCTCAAACCGGAGCAGGGGGAGGAGTAGACTGGAGTGGAGGTCTCCAGGGCAGGCTCAAAAGCCATGGCGGGTCAGGAGCCGTGGGCAGCCATGGCGGGTCAGGGGCCGAGGGCAGCCATGGCGGGTCAGGGGCCGAAGGCTTCGAGGCGTTGAGCCCAGGCGGCGGTGAGGGACCGGCGGGTGATGGCTGAACAGTAGGCTCCGCCGACCGAAGCGCAGCCGGGACTCCAGAAGGCCGCAGTGGAAGCAGGAGGACAGCCAACAAAACGAACACCGGGGGGAATGAGGAGGCCAACAGAAACCGAGGGACGGAGTGACGGAGCGGAGACGGAGGAGTGAAGTCCAGAGGGGATGGCAGGCTGACAAGTGGACAAGGTGTGAGTGGAGGCAGGATGGATACTGGTGAAACTGGTGGACTGATGGACAACGGTGGAGCAGAGGGAGGTTGGAGGGCTCGTAGGCGGAGGCTGGAGCTGAGGGCTTAAAAAAGTCAATAAGCCAGTCCAGATCTGGCGGCTCGCACAGGGTTGGAGCGGGCTCTGGAGAGACTGGAGCGGGCTCTGGAGAGACTGGAGCGGGCTCTGGAGAGACTGGAGCGGGCTCTGGAGAGACTGGAGCGGGCTCTGGAGAGACTGGAGCGGGCTCTGGAGAGACTGGAGCGGGCTCTGGAGAGACTGGAGCGGGCTCTGGAGAGACTGGAGCGGGCTCTGGAGAGACTGGAGCGGGCTCTGGAGAGACTGGAGCGGGCTCTGGAGAGACTGGAGCGGGCTCTGGAGAGACTGGAGCGGGCTCTGGAGAGACTGGAGCGGGCTCTGGAGAGACTGGAGCGGGCTCTGGAGAGACTGGAGCGGGCTCTGGAGAGACTGGAGCGGGCTCTGGAGAGACTGGAGCGGGCTCTGGAGAGACTGGAGCGGGCTCTGGAGAGACTGGAGCGGGCTCTGGAGAGACTGGAGCGGGCTCTGGAGAGACTGGAGCGGGCTCTGGAGAGACTGGAGCGGGCTCTGGAGAGACTGGAGCGGGCTCTGGAGAGACTGGAGCGGGCTCTGGAGAGACTGGAGCGGGCTCTGGAGAGACTGGAGCGGGCTCTGGAGAGACTGGAGCGGGCTCTGGAGAGACTGGAGCGGGCTCTGGAGAGACTGGAGCGGGCTCTGGAGAGACTGGAGCGGGCTCTGGAGAGACTGGAGCGGGCTCTGGAGAGACTGGAGCGGGCTCTGGAGAGACTGGAGCGGGCTCTGGAGAGACTGGAGCGGGCTCTGGAGAGACTGGAGCGGGCTCTGGAGAGACTGGAGCGGGCTCTGGAGAGACTGGAGCGGGCTCTGGAGAGACTGGAGCGGGCTCTGGAGAGACTGGAGCGGGCTCTGGAGAGACTGGAGCGGGCTCTGGAGAGACTGGAGCGGGCTCTGGAGAGACTGGAGCGGGCTCTGGAGAGACTGGAGCGGGCTCTGGAGAGACTGGAGCGGGCTCTGGAGAGACTGGAGCGGGCTCTGGAGAGACTGGAGCGGGCTCTGGAGAGACTGGAGCGGGCTCTGGAGAGACTGGAGCGGGCTCTGGAGAGACTGGAGCGGGCTCTGGAGAGACTGGAGCGGGCTCTGGAGAGACTGGAGCGGGCTCTGGAGAGACTGGAGCGGGCTCTGGAGAGACTGGAGCGGGCTCTGGAGAGACTGGAGCGGGCTCTGGAGAGACTGGAGCGGGCTCTGGAGAGACTGGAGCGGGCTCTGGAGAGACTGGAGCGGGCTCTGGAGAGACTGGAGCGGGCTCTGGAGAGACTGGAGCGGGCTCTGGAGAGACTGGAGCGGGCTCTGGAGAGACTGGAGCGGGCTCTGGAGAGACTGGAGCGGGCTCTGGAGAGACTGGAGCGGGCTCTGGAGAGACTGGAGCGGGCTCTGGAGAGACTGGAGCGGGCTCTGGAGAGACTGGAGCGGGCTCTGGAGAGACTGGAGCGGGCTCTGGAGAGACTGGAGCGGGCTCTGGAGAGACTGGAGCGGGCTCTGGAGAGACTGGAGCGGGCTCTGGAGAGACTGGAGCGGGCTCTGGAGAGACTGGAGCGGGCTCTGGAGAGACTGGAGCGGGCTCTGGAGAGACTGGAGCGGGCTCTGGAGAGACTGGAGCGGGCTCTGGAGAGACTGGAGCGGGCTCTGGAGAGACTGGAGCGGGCTCTGGAGAGACTGGAGCGGGCTCTGGAGAGACTGGAGCGGGCTCTGGAGAGACTGGAGCGGGCTCTGGAGAGACTGGAGCGGGCTCTGGAGAGACTGGAGCGGGCTCTGGAGAGACTGGAGCGGGCTCTGGAGAGACTGGAGCGGGCTCTGGAGAGACTGGAGCGGGCTCTGGAGAGACTGGAGCGGGCTCTGGAGAGACTGGAGCGGGCTCTGGAGAGACTGGAGCGGGCTCTGGAGAGACTGGAGCGGGCTCTGGAGAGACTGGAGCGGGCTCTGGAGAGACTGGAGCGGGCTCTGGAGAGACTGGAGCGGGCTCTGGAGAGACTGGAGCGGGCTCTGGAGAGACTGGAGCGGGCTCTGGAGAGACTGGAGCGGGCTCTGGAGAGACTGGAGCGGGCTCTGGAGAGACTGGAGCGGGCTCTGGAGAGACTGGAGCGGGCTCTGGAGAGACTGGAGCGGGCTCTGGAGAGACTGGAGCGGGCTCTGGAGAGACTGGAGCGGGCTCTGGAGAGACTGGAGCGGGCTCTGGAGAGACTGGAGCGGGCTCTGGAGAGACTGGAGCGGGCTCTGGAGAGACTGGAGCGGGCTCTGGAGAGACTGGAGCGGGCTCTGGAGAGACTGGAGCGGGCTCTGGAGAGACTGGAGCGGGCTCTGGAGAGACTGGAGCGGGCTCTGGAGAGACTGGAGCGGGCTCTGGAGAGACTGGAGCGGGCTCTGGAGAGACTGGAGCGGGCTCTGGAGAGACTGGAGCGGGCTCTGGAGAGACTGGAGCGGGCTCTGGAGAGACTGGAGCGGGCTCTGGAGAGACTGGAGCGGGCTCTGGAGAGACTGGAGCGGGCTCTGGAGAGACTGGAGCGGGCTCTGGAGAGACTGGAGCGGGCTCTGGAGAGACTGGAGCGGGCTCTGGAGAGACTGGAGCGGGCTCTGGAGAGACTGGAGCGGGCTCTGGAGAGACTGGAGCGGGCTCTGGAGAGACTGGAGCGGGCTCTGGAGAGACTGGAGCGGGCTCTGGAGAGACTGGAGCGGGCTCTGGAGAGACTGGAGCGGGCTCTGGAGAGACTGGAGCGGGCTCTGGAGAGACTGGAGCGGGCTCTGGAGAGACTGGAGCGGGCTCTGGAGAGACTGGAGCGGGCTCTGGAGAGACTGGAGCGGGCTCTGGAGAGACTGGAGCGGGCTCTGGAGAGACTGGAGCGGGCTCTGGAGAGACTGGAGCGGGCTCTGGAGAGACTGGAGCGGGCTCTGGAGAGACTGGAGCGGGCTCTGGAGAGACTGGAGCGGGCTCTGGAGAGACTGGAGCGGGCTCTGGAGAGACTGGAGCGGGCTCTGGAGAGACTGGAGCGGGCTCTGGAGAGACTGGAGCGGGCTCTGGAGAGACTGGAGCGGGCTCTGGAGAGACTGGAGCGGGCTCTGGAGAGACTGGAGCGGGCTCTGGAGAGACTGGAGCGGGCTCTGGAGAGACTGGAGCGGGCTCTGGAGAGACTGGAGCGGGCTCTGGAGAGACTGGAGCGGGCTCTGGAGAGACTGGAGCGGGCTCTGGAGAGACTGGAGCGGGCTCTGGAGAGACTGGAGCGGGCTCTGGAGAGACTGGAGCGGGCTCTGGAGAGACTGGAGCGGGCTCTGGAGAGACTGGAGCGGGCTCTGGAGAGACTGGAGCGGGCTCTGGAGAGACTGGAGCGGGCTCTGGAGAGACTGGAGCGGGCTCTGGAGAGACTGGAGCGGGCTCTGGAGAGACTGGAGCGGGCTCTGGAGAGACTGGAGCGGGCTCTGGAGAGACTGGAGCGGGCTCTGGAGAGACTGGAGCGGGCTCTGGAGAGACTGGAGCGGGCTCTGGAGAGACTGGAGCGGGCTCTGGAGAGACTGGAGCGGGCTCTGGAGAGACTGGAGCGGGCTCTGGAGAGACTGGAGCGGGCTCTGGAGAGACTGGAGCGGGCTCTGGAGAGACTGGAGCGGGCTCTGGAGAGACTGGAGCGGGCTCTGGAGAGACTGGAGCGGGCTCTGGAGAGACTGGAGCGGGCTCTGGAGAGACTGGAGCGGGCTCTGGAGAGACTGGAGCGGGCTCTGGAGAGACTGGAGCGGGCTCTGGAGAGACTGGAGCGGGCTCTGGAGAGACTGGAGCGGGCTCTGGAGAGACTGGAGCGGGCTCTGGAGAGACTGGAGCGGGCTCTGGAGAGACTGGAGCGGGCTCTGGAGAGACTGGAGCGGGCTCTGGAGAGACTGGAGCGGGCTCTGGAGAGACTGGAGCGGGCTCTGGAGAGACTGGAGCGGGCTCTGGAGAGACTGGAGCGGGCTCTGGAGAGACTGGAGCGGGCTCTGGAGAGACTGGAGCGGGCTCTGGAGAGACTGGAGCGGGCTCTGGAGAGACTGGAGCGGGCTCTGGAGAGACTGGAGCGGGCTCTGGAGAGACTGGAGCGGGCTCTGGAGAGACTGGAGCGGGCTCTGGAGAGACTGGAGCGGGCTCTGGAGAGACTGGAGCGGGCTCTGGAGAGACTGGAGCGGGCTCTGGAGAGACTGGAGCGGGCTCTGGAGAGACTGGAGCGGGCTCTGGAGAGACTGGAGCGGGCTCTGGAGAGACTGGAGCGGGCTCTGGAGAGACTGGAGCGGGCTCTGGAGAGACTGGAGCGGGCTCTGGAGAGACTGGAGCGGGCTCTGGAGAGACTGGAGCGGGCTCTGGAGAGACTGGAGCGGGCTCTGGAGAGACTGGAGCGGGCTCTGGAGAGACTGGAGCGGGCTCTGGAGAGACTGGAGCGGGCTCTGGAGAGACTGGAGCGGGCTCTGGAGAGACTGGAGCGGGCTCTGGAGAGACTGGAGCGGGCTCTGGAGAGACTGGAGCGGGCTCTGGAGAGACTGGAGCGGGCTCTGGAGAGACTGGAGCGGGCTCTGGAGAGACTGGAGCGGGCTCTGGAGAGACTGGAGCGGGCTCTGGAGAGACTGGAGCGGGCTCTGGAGAGACTGGAGCGGGCTCTGGAGAGACTGGAGCGGGCTCTGGAGAGACTGGAGCGGGCTCTGGAGAGACTGGAGCGGGCTCTGGAGAGACTGGAGCGGGCTCTGGAGAGACTGGAGCGGGCTCTGGAGAGACTGGAGCGGGCTCTGGAGAGACTGGAGCGGGCTCTGGAGAGACTGGAGCGGGCTCTGGAGAGACTGGAGCGGGCTCTGGAGAGACTGGAGCGGGCTCTGGAGAGACTGGAGCGGGCTCTGGAGAGACTGGAGCGGGCTCTGGAGAGACTGGAGCGGGCTCTGGAGAGACTGGAGCGGGCTCTGGAGAGACTGGAGCGGGCTCTGGAGAGACTGGAGCGGGCTCTGGAGAGACTGGAGCGGGCTCTGGAGAGACTGGAGCGGGCTCTGGAGAGACTGGAGCGGGCTCTGGAGAGACTGGAGCGGGCTCTGGAGAGACTGGAGCGGGCTCTGGAGAGACTGGAGCGGGCTCTGGAGAGACTGGAGCGGGCTCTGGAGAGACTGGAGCGGGCTCTGGAGAGACTGGAGCGGGCTCTGGAGAGACTGGAGCGGGCTCTGGAGAGACTGGAGCGGGCTCTGGAGAGACTGGAGCGGGCTCTGGAGAGACTGGAGCGGGCTCTGGAGAGACTGGAGCGGGCTCTGGAGAGACTGGAGCGGGCTCTGGAGAGACTGGAGCGGGCTCTGGAGAGACTGGAGCGGGCTCTGGAGAGACTGGAGCGGGCTCTGGAGAGACTGGAGCGGGCTCTGGAGAGACTGGAGCGGGCTCTGGAGAGACTGGAGCGGGCTCTGGAGAGACTGGAGCGGGCTCTGGAGAGACTGGAGCGGGCTCTGGAGAGACTGGAGCGGGCTCTGGAGAGACTGGAGCGGGCTCTGGAGAGACTGGAGCGGGCTCTGGAGAGACTGGAGCGGGCTCTGGAGAGACTGGAGCGGGCTCTGGAGAGACTGGAGCGGGCTCTGGAGAGACTGGAGCGGGCTCTGGAGAGACTGGAGCGGGCTCTGGAGAGACTGGAGCGGGCTCTGGAGAGACTGGAGCGGGCTCTGGAGAGACTGGAGCGGGCTCTGGAGAGACTGGAGCGGGCTCTGGAGAGACTGGAGCGGGCTCTGGAGAGACTGGAGCGGGCTCTGGAGAGACTGGAGCGGGCTCTGGAGAGACTGGAGCGGGCTCTGGAGAGACTGGAGCGGGCTCTGGAGAGACTGGAGCGGGCTCTGGAGAGACTGGAGCGGGCTCTGGAGAGACTGGAGCGGGCTCTGGAGAGACTGGAGCGGGCTCTGGAGAGACTGGAGCGGGCTCTGGAGAGACTGGAGCGGGCTCTGGAGAGACTGGAGCGGGCTCTGGAGAGACTGGAGCGGGCTCTGGAGAGACTGGAGCGGGCTCTGGAGAGACTGGAGCGGGCTCTGGAGAGACTGGAGCGGGCTCTGGAGAGACTGGAGCGGGCTCTGGAGAGACTGGAGCGGGCTCTGGAGAGACTGGAGCGGGCTCTGGAGAGACTGGAGCGGGCTCTGGAGAGACTGGAGCGGGCTCTGGAGAGACTGGAGCGGGCTCTGGAGAGACTGGAGCGGGCTCTGGAGAGACTGGAGCGGGCTCTGGAGAGACTGGAGCGGGCTCTGGAGAGACTGGAGCGGGCTCTGGAGAGACTGGAGCGGGCTCTGGAGAGACTGGAGCGGGCTCTGGAGAGACTGGAGCGGGCTCTGGAGAGACTGGAGCGGGCTCTGGAGAGACTGGAGCGGGCTCTCGATATACTGCAGCGCGCTCTCGAGAGACTGCAGCGGGCTCTGGAGAGACTGGAGCGGGCTCTGGAGAGACTGGAGCGGGCTCTGGAGAGACTGGAGCGGGCTCTGGAGAGACTGGAGCGGGCTCTGGAGAGACTGGAGCGGGCTCTGGAGAGACTGGAGCGGGCTCTGGAGAGACTGGAGCGGGCTCTGGAGAGACTGGAGCGGGCTCTGGAGAGACTGGAGCGGGCTCTGGAGAGACTGGAGCGGGCTCTGGAGAGACTGGAGCGGGCTCTGGAGAGACTGGAGCGGGCTCTGGAGAGACTGGAGCGGGCTCTGGAGAGACTGGAGCGGGCTCTGGAGAGACTGGAGCGGGCTCTGGAGAGACTGGAGCGGGCTCTGGAGAGACTGGAGCGGGCTCTGGAGAGACTGGAGCGGGCTCTGGAGAGACATGAGCGGGCTCTGGAGAGACTGGAGCGGGCTCTGGAGAGACTGGAGCGGGCTCTGGAGAGACTGGAGCGGGCTCTGGAGAGACTGGAGCGGGCTCTGGAGAGACTGGAGCGGGCTCTGGAGAGACTGGAGCGGGCTCTGGAGAGACTGGAGCGGGCTCTGGAGAGACTGGAGCGGGCTCTGGAGAGACTGGAGCGGGCTCTGGAGAGACTGGAGCGGGCTCTGGAGAGACTGGAGCGGGCTCTGGAGAGACTGGAGCGGGCTCTGGAGAGACTGGAGCGGGCTCTGGAGAGACTGGAGCGGGCTCTGGAGAGACTGGAGCGGGCTCTGGAGAGACTGGAGCGGGCTCTGGAGAGACTGGAGCGGGCTCTGGAGAGACTGGAGCGGGCTCTGGAGAGACTGGAGCGGGCTCTGGAGAGACTGGAGCGGGCTCTGGAGAGACTGGAGCGGGCTCTGGAGAGACTGGAGCGGGCTCTGGAGAGACTGGAGCGGGCTCTGGAGAGACTGGAGCCGGCAATGTAGAGACAGGAGCGGGCTATGGAGAGACTGGAGCGGGCTCTGGAGAGACAATAGCGGGCTCTGGAGAGACAGGAGCGGGCTCTGGAGAGACTGGAGCGGGCTCTGGAGAGACTGGAGCGGGCTCTGGAGAGACTGGAGCGGGCTCTGGAGAGACTGGAGCGGGCTCTGGAGAGACTGGAGCGGGCTCTGGAGAGACTGGAGCGGGCTCTGGAGAGACTGGAGCGGGCTCTGGAGAGACTGGAGCGGGCTCTGGAGAGACTGGAGCGGGCTCTGGAGAGACTGGAGCGGGCTCTGGAGAGACTGGTGCCGGCGCTGGAGAGACTGGTGCGGGCTCTGGAGAGACTGGAGCGGGCTCTGGAGAGACTGGAGCGGGCTCTGGAGAGACTGGAGCGGACTCTGGACACACTCGACCGCACTCAGGAGACAATCTACCGGGCTCTGGAGAGACTGGAGCGGGCTCTGGAGAGACTGGAGCGGGCTCTGGAGAGACGGCACCGGGCACTGGAGAGACGGGAGCGGGCTCTGGAGAGACAGGAGCGGGCTCTGGAGAGACTGGAGCGGGCTCTGGAGAGACTGGAGCGGGCTCTGGAGAGACTGGAGCGGGCTCTGGAGAGACTGGCTCGGGCTCTGGAGAGACTGGAGCGGGCTCTGGAGAGACTGGAGCGGGCTCTGGAGAGACTGGAGCGGGCTCTGGAGAGACTGGAGCGGGCTCTGGAGAGACTGGAGCGGGCTCTGGAGAGACTGGAGCGGGCTCTGGAGAGACTGGAGCGGGCTCTGGAGAGACGGGCGCGGGCTCGGGAGAGACTGGAGCGGGCTCTGGAGAGACTGGAGCGGGCTCTGGAGAGACTGGAGCGGGCTCTGGAGAGACTGGAGCGGGCTCTGGAGAGACTGGAGCGGGCTCTGGAGAGACTGGAGCGCGCACAGGAGCGACTGGAGCGCGCTCTGGAGAGACTGGAGCGGGCTCTGGAGAGACTGGAGCGGGCTCTGGAGAGACTGGAGCGGGCTCTGGAGAGACTGGAGCGGGCTCTGGAGAGACTGGAGCGGGCTCTGGAGAGACTGGAGCGGGCTCTGGAGAGACTGGAGCGGGCTCTGGAGAGACTGGA